>NC_068439.1:1675872-1735872 GCF_023373465.1 Oncorhynchus keta | reverse complement strand
TCTATACCAGCTGTATCTATACCAGCTGTAGTTATACCAGCTGTATCTATACCAGCTGTATCTATACCAGCTGTAGTTATACCAGCTGTAGTTATACCAGCTGTATCTATACCAGCTGTATCTATACCAGCTGTATCTATACAAGCTGTAGTTATACCAGCTGTAGTTATACCAGCTGTGTCTATACCAGCTGTATCTATATCAGCTGTATCTATACCAGCTGTATCTATACCAGCTGTAGTTATACCAGCTGTATCTATACCAGCTGTATCTATACCAGCTGTAGTTATACCAGCTGTAGTTATACCAGCTGTAGTTATACCAGCTGTATTTACATTTACATTACATTTAAGTCATTTAGCAGACGCTCTTATCCAGAGCGACTTACAAAATTGGTGCATACACCTTATGGCATCCAGTGGAACAGCCACTTACATCTAAATCTTTTTTTTTTTTTTAAGGGGGGGTGAGAAGGATTACCTACCCTTACTTACCCTATCCTAGGTATTCCTTGAAGAGGTGGGGTTTCAGGTGTCTCCGGAAGGTGGTGATTGACTCCGCTGTCCTGGCGTCGTGAGGGAGTTTGTTCCACCATTGGGGGCCAGAGCAGTGAACAGTTTTGACTGGGCTGAGCGGGAACTGTACTTCCTCAGTGGTAGGGAGGCGAGCAGGCCAGAGGTGGATGAACGCAGTGCCCTTGTTTGGGTGTAGGGCCTGATCAGAGCCTGGAGGTACTGAGGTGCCGTTCCCTCACAGCTCCGTAGGCAAGCACCATGGTCTTGTAGCGGATGCGAGCTTCAACTGGAAGCCAGTGGAGAGAGCGGAGGAGCGGGGTGACGTGCGAGAACTTGGGAAGGTTGAACACCAGACGGGCTGCGGCGTTCTGGATGAGTTGTAGGGGTTTAATGGCACAGGCAGGGAGCCCAGCCAACAGCGAGTTGCAGTAATCAAGACGGGAGATGACAAGTGCCTGGATTAGGACCTGCGCCGCTTCCTGTGTGAGGCAGGGTCGTACTCTGCGGATGTTGTAGAGCATGAACCTACAGGAACGGGACACCGCCTTGATGTTAGTTGAGAACGTCAGGGTGTTGTCCAGGATCACGCCAAGGTTCTATACCAGCTGTAGTTATACCAGCTGTAGTTATACCAGCTGTAGTTATACCAGCTGTATCTATACCAGCTGTATATATACCAGCTGTAGTTATACCGGCTGTAGTTATACCAGCTGTATCTATACCAGCTGTAGTTATACCAGCTGTATCTATATCAGCTGTATCTATACCAGCTGTATCTATACCAGCTGTAGTTATACCAGCTGTAGTTATACCAGCTGTATCTATACCAGCTGTAGTTATACCAGCTGTAGTTTTACCAGCTGTAGTTATATCAGCTGTATCTATACCAGCTGTAGTTTTACCAGCTGTAGTTATACCAGCTGTATCTATACCAGCTGTAGTTATACCAGCTGTAGCTATACCAGCTGTAGTTATACCAGCTGTAGTTTTACCAGCTGTAGTTATATCAGCTGTATCTATACCAGCTGTATCTATACCAGCTGTATCTATACCAGCTGTAGTTATACCAGCTGTATCTATACCAGCTGTATCTATACCAGCTGTATCTATACCAGCTGTAGTTATACCAGCTGTATTTATACCAGCTGTATCTATACCAGCTGTATCTATACCAGCTGTATCTATACAAGCTGTAGTTATACCAGCTGTAGTTATACCAGCTGTATCTATACCAGCTGTATCTATATCAGCTGTATCTATACCAGCTGTATCTATACCAGCTGTAGTTATACCAGCTGTATCTATACCAGCTGTATCTATACCAGCTGTATCTATACCAGCTGTAGTTATACCTGCTGTAGTTATACCAGCTGTAGTTATACCAGCTGTATCTATACCAGCTGTAGTTATACCAGCTGTAGTTATACCAGCTGTAGTTATACCAGCTGTAGTTATACCAGCTGTAGTTATACCAGCTGTAGTTATACCAGCTGTAGTTATACCAGCTGTAGTTATACCAGCTGTAGTTATACCAGCTGTAGTTATACCAGCTGTATCTATACCAGCTGTATCTATACCAGCTGTAGTTATACCAGCTGTAGTTATACCAGCTGTAGTTATACCAGCTGTAGTTATACCAGCTGTATCTATACCAGCTGTATCTATACCAGCTGTATCTATACCAGCTGTCTCTATACCAGCTGTATCTATACCAGCTGTAGTTATACCAGCTGTAGTTATATCAGCTGTCTCTATATCAGCTGTATCTATACCAGCTGTATCTATACCAGCTGTCTCTATACCAGCTGTATCTATACCAGCTGTAGTTATACCAGCTGTATTTATACCAGCTGTCTCTATACCAGCTGTATCTATACCAGCTGTTGTTTTAGCAGCTGTATAGGGATAGAAATGTAGTGAAGGAGGGCCTGGGGCTGGGCTCTGGAAAACAGGATGAGGAGAAAACAGGCCCGGAGGTCTGGAGACAAGGTAGTATCTCTCTTTCTCTGTCTCTCGACATTCACACTTCACTTCTTCTGTAATAGTCTGAAGCAACAGGTTCATCATGGACTGGGCTTGACTTGGCTTTCCCTGGTCTGAGCCTTCTGTGATGCAGCCTCATGTCCTCTGCAAACACATAGACAGCCATAGACAGCTCTCGCCCCGTCGCCTCACCTCCGCCACCACTCTACCCAACGGGCATCCACTTTTCGTGGGTGATTCATCATCCATAGCATGGGCTTCATCCCTCATTGGAGGCTGAGCCGGGAGGTGGGAGCAGGGGAGGTGGGGAGCAGGGGAGCAGGGGAGGTGGGGAGGTGGGGAGCAGGGGAGGTGGGGAGCAGGGGAGGTGGGTACCAGGGGAGGTGGGGACCAGGGGAGCTGGGGAGCAGGCGGCTGCATGGATGGCTGGGCAGTGTGAAAGGATGAAAGCCTGAGGGGGAGAGGAGAGCTGACAGGTAAATGGACAACCCATGTCACCTCTCTCTTTCTCTGTCTCTCTCTGTCTCTCTCTCTCTCTCTCTCTCTCTCTCTCTCTCTCTCTCTCTCTCTCTCTCTCTCTCTCTCTCTCTCTGTGGGTCTGTGGGTGGCTGGCTGGTTAGATGTGTAGAGGTATTGTTTTTTTCTGCCTGGCTGGTTGGCTGGTTGTTTGACTGACAGATTGACTGACTGGTTGACTGTTTGAATGACTGGCTAAATGGTTGGCTGTTTGACTGACTGACTGACTGGCTGGATGTCTGTTTGACTGGCTGACTGACTGACGGACTGGCTGGTTGTTTGACTGACCGGCTGGTTGGCTGGTTGTTTTACTGACTGGCTGGTTGGCTGCAGGTAGTGCATCGTTGAAGGTGACTGTGATTAGTGTGACAGACCCCCCAAAGCCATCTCTATTGTAGTCAGACACACAGACTGACTCATCCATGCACACAGGTTTCTCAGACTTGCACATAGACACCATATAAAACTAAATATATGCACACAGATGAGAAACCTTGAATGTTTAAATAATACAAATATTGTATGCTAATACCATTTCTCAGAGAAAGAGAAGTTGGGATTTTTTTTTATAAAAAAAAAAGGTAGGGTTCAAAAAATATATTTTTAGAAGTTATATTTTAGAAGTTATATTTTATAGGTTATATTTAGAAGTTATATTTTATAGGTTATATTTAGAAGTTATATTTAGAAGTTATATTTTAGAAGTTATATTTAGAAGTTATATTTAGAAGTTATATTTTATAGGTTATATTTAGAAGTTATATTTAGAAGTTATATTTTATAGGTTATATTTTAGAAGTTATATTTACAAGTTATATTTAGAAGTTATATTTAGAAGTTATATTTTATAGGTTATATTTTAGAAGTTATATTTACAAGTTATATTTAGAAGTTATATTTAGAAGTTATATTTTAGAAGTTATATTTAGAAGTTATATTTAGAAGTTATATTTTATAGGTTATATTTTAGAAGTTATATTTATAGGTTATATTTAGAAGTTATATTTAGAAGTTATATTTAGAAGTTATATTTTAGAAGTTATATTTAGAAGTTATATTTAGAAGTTATATTTTAGAAGTTATATTTAGAAGTTATATTTTAGAAGTTATATTTAGAAGTTATATTTAGAAGTTATATTTTAGAAGTTATATTTTAGAAGTATATTTTAGAAGTTATATTTATAGGTTATATTTAGAAGTTATATTTTAGAAGTTATATTTTATAGGTTATATTTTAGAAGTTATATTTTAGAAGTTATATTTAGAAGTTATATTTTAGAAGTTATATTTAGAAGTTATATTTTAGAAGTTATATTTAGAAGTTATATTTTAGAAGTTATATTTAGAAGTTATATTTAGAAGTTATATTTTAGAAGTTATATTTTAGAAGTTATATTTAGAAGTTATATTTTAGAAGTTATATTTTAGAAGTTATATTTTAGAAGTTATATTTTAGAAGTTATATTTTAGAAGTTATATTTTAGAAGTTATATTTTAGAAGTTATATTTTAAAAGTTATATTTTAGAAGTTATATTTAGAAGTTATATTTAGAAGTTATATTTAGAAGTTATATTTTAGAAGTTATATTTTAGAAGTTATATTTAGAAGTTATATTTAGAAGTTGTATTTAGAAGTTATATTTAGAAGTTATATTTTAGAAGTTATATTTAGAAGTTATATTTAGAAGTTATATTTAGAAGTTGTATTTAGAAGTTATATTTACAAGTTATATTTACAAGTCATTTTTGCTCTTTATCAAGGGTGTCAATAATTTGAACCCCACTGTACGGTATTAATATAAAAATGTTATGTTTTTAAATTCCCTTTTCTATGCCGCTAGCTGTGTCCGATTTTTAAAAAACGTTACGAAAAAAGCCTACCATGCAATAAACTGAGACGGCGCTCAAAACGTAAATATATTTCTCCGCCATGTTGGAGTCAACAGAAATACGAAATTACATCATAAATATTCCCTTACCTTTGATGATCTTTCATCAGAATGCAGTGCAAGGAGTCCTAGTTCCACAATAAATCGTTGTTTTGTTCCATAATGTCCAATACTAGTGTCAAATTAGCTGCATTTGCTAGCACTTTCAGCTTATGTGCCCAAAAGCTGACGCTGGTCCAGGAGAACTCGGATGAAAACTTCAAAAATATATATTCCAGGTCGAATAAACTGGTCAAACTAAGTAGAGAATCAATCTTCAGGATGTTATTTTCATATATATCCAATAACGTTCCAACCAGATCATGCGTTTTCATTTGAAGCCAAATGGAACGATGGTGGCACCCACAGAGAAATGCGCCACAGGGAAATTGCATTCTGCCAGGACAGAGACTCATTCCCCTCCCATTCGGACAAAGTTCACACCAGAGGCTCCATTCCACGTTCTACTGAATGAGGACATCCAGTGGAAGGCGTAGGAAGTGCTAACAGATCCATATCTTATTTGGAAGGGAAGAGGCGATGACTTAAAATTAAACACGCATTCAGAATTTCACTTCCTGTTTGGAAGATTGCCTGCCCTATGAGTTCTGTTATACTCACAGACATAATTCAAACAGTTTTAGAAACTTCAGAGTGTTTTCTATCCAATAGTAATAATAATATGCATATATTAGCAATCTAGGCCAGAGTAGGATGCAGTTCACTATGGGCACGCAATTCATCCAAAGTGAAAATACTGCCCCCTATCCCCAACAAGTTTTAAGGTCCAGGACAGGAAAGACCCCACTCCGACATCCGAAGCGTCGGCCTCCACCACGAACTGACGGGACGGTTCAGGATAATATGGAAGTTGTGGTGAAGCGGTGCTTGAGGTCCAGGAATGCTCCGTTAGCAGCTGGTGACCACGAGAATGGAACCTTGGGAGAGATGAGTGCAAAAAGGGGGGAAGCCAGGATAACTCTGGATATAGCGGTGATAGTAATTGACAAATCCCAGGAAGGGCTGCAGCTGCACTCTGGATATTATCTGTGGGTGCCCCAGAACTGATCTTACAGGCGAAACCAAGATGCAACCTCAAACAGGAAATGAGCAGGATTTTTGAGGCTCTGTTTTCCATTGTCTCCTTATATGGCTGTGAAAGCGCCACGAATTAGCCTGCCCTTTCTATCGTTTCTCCAAGTTGTCTGCAGCATTGTGACGTATTTGTAGGCATATCATTGGAAGATTGGCCATAAGAGACTACATTTACCAGGGGTCCGCCCAGTGTCCTTTGTTGTTATGGTAATGAGCTTGAGGCTGTATTCACGATCCCGGATCCGGGATGGCTCGACGCAAGAAGTTAAGAAAAAGTCTTATTTACAATGACAGCCTAGGAAGAGTAGGTTAACTTCCTTGTTCAGGGGCAGAACAACATATTTTTACCTTGTCGGCTCGGGGATTCGATCTAGCAACCTTTCGGTTATTGGTCAAACGCTCTAACCACTAGGCTACCTGCCGCCCCCCTTCCCATAACTGCCCCAACTTGGAGAAAATGATGGACCCCTGTCGCGGCTCGAAGGCCGTGATGATGAGTGGTAGAGTGTAGCGGTTCTTAACAATGATGTCATTGAGGCCCTGGTAGTCAATGCACGGGAACAGGGTTTTGTCCCTCTTCTTCACAAAGAAGTACCCTGTGCCGGCAGGGGAGGAAGAAGAACGGATACACCCTGCAATAAGTATGGCCTCGCTGTGGTTCCCTGACACTCGCAGTTTGATGGGAGTGGTATTGTAGGTGACCCTGCCTATAGAGCACCCGTCCAGTGATCTAACATCTATATGCATGGCTGAGTGGGGATGACCAGCTCTGACACCAAGGTTAGTGTCCATAAAACACTCATTGGCCCAAGAGTCAATGAGTACCCGGAGAGATTTTGACTGGTTCCCCCACAGCAAGAGAGAATGGCGATGTAATGTGTGCGTACTGGCGGCAGAGAAGTAAGGCGCAGGAGAGCAAAGTGTTACAACTGTGCAGTTTAATAATAAAAATCACTGTGAACAAAAACAATAAATACAATGGGACGAAACCCTTCGCACGCCAGACATAACGTGCACAAACTCTTACAATCACCAATACCAGACAAGGACATGGGGGGAACAGAGAGTTAAAAATAAATACACAACATGTAATTAATGGGATTGAAACCAGGTGTGTGGGAAGACAAGACAAAACAAATGGAAAATGAAAGGCGATGGCTAGAAGACCGGTGGCGTCGACCGCCGAACGTCGCCTGAACAAGGAGAGGGACCGACTTCGGAGGAAGTCGTGACAGGCGAGAAGGAAAGAGATCTGCCCACCAGAGTACTCGCCCCCTACCAGTGAGACTGGTCTTGTTATGCGGAGCAGCACAGGGGAACCCAAGAGCAGACCCAGACCAGGAAACAGGGATGTATGAACCAAGATATTTCTTGTAACACAGGGAGAGATGAAGTGCAGATCCAGGGAAGCTCAGATGAGTTGTTGGAAACCAGATGTTGAGGCTGAGGTTGGAGTGAACTGGGTTGGGACAGGGTAAACAAGTCCGGAGGGGAATCCAAGGGAGTGTGTGGAATCCAGAACAGAGTAGCAGGGTGGTGAGATGTGGAACAGGAGACAGGAACCAGAGTCAGAGCGGCAAAATGAACGGAGATTACTTAAGATCCGGCAGAGTGGAAGTGACAGGACTGAGTATTTGTAGAGGTCTTGATTATGGAACGGGTTGCAGCTGGTGAGGAGCCGCTCTGGCTCCAGCACACCTGTCTCCAACCACACAATCACACACAAACAGAAAGGGAGGGTGTGAGAGAGAGAGTGTACTGGAGGCTGCAGGTCAAGGAGACACCGGATGTACACCAGGGTGTGTGGCAGGAGCAGATGTGACAGGTGTTTTAGTGGGCAGGTACTGTAGACACAGGTAGAGGTCCTCTGTCCAGTGTCTATGTTATTTTGCCTAACTTAATCTTTTCATTTTAGTGGCCAGTCTGAGATATGGCTTTTTCTTTGCAACTAGAAGGCCAGCATCCCGGAGTCGCCTCTTCGTTGTTGGTGTTGAGACCGGTGTTTTGCGGGTACTATTTAATGAAGCTGCCAGTTGAGGACTTGTGAGGTGCCTGTTTCTCAAACTAGACACTCCAATGTACTTGTCCTCTTGCTCAGTTGTGCACCGGGGCCACCCACTCCTCTTTCCATACTGCTTAGAGCCAGTTTGCATACTGTTCTGTGAAGAATGTAGTACACAGTGTTGATCAGATCTTCAGTTTCTTGGCAAAAAAAATTTCTTTCGAAAACGGAATAGCCTTAATTTTCAAACAAGGATAGACTGATGAGTTTAGAAGAAAGTCCTTTGTTTCTGACCATTTTGAGCCTGTATTCAAACCCACAAATGCTGATGCTCCAGATTCTCAACTAGTCTAAAGAAGGACAGTTTTATTGCTTCTTTAACCTCTTGCTCTACCTGACACGCAGGCGTCCCATCTAGACATCTGGAAATGCAAATGCGCTACGCTAAATGCCAGTAGTACTAGTTAAAACTCAAACGTTCATTAAAATACACATGCAGGGTATTGAATTAAAGCTACACTCGTTGTGAATCCAGGCAACAAGTCAGATTTTTAAAATGCTTTTCCACAGTAAACATGAGAAGCTATTATCTGATAGCATGTAACAACCCAAAAGACCCGCAGGGGACGTAAACAAAATAACTAGCATAGTATAACAGCTAACAAACCACACAAATAAAATATAAAACATTCATTACCTTTGACCATCTTCTTTGTTGGCACTCCTAGATGTCCCATAATCACTATTGGGTCTTTTTTATTAAATTGGTCCAACACAGCCTAGATATCAATCTATGAAGACTGTGTGATAAACGGAAAAAAATAGCGTCTTATAACGTAACGTCATTTTTTTAATTAAAAAGTCGACAATAAACTCTCACAAAACACTTCGAAATACTTTTGTAATGCAACTTTAGGTATTAGTAAACGTTAATAAGCGATCAAATTGATCACAGGCGATGTATATTCTACAGCTGTCAGTCTGGAAATAATGTCCGGGTAAATCTCAGTCAAAATATCCGGTCGGGGTTCAAGTCACGCATGGATATATTTTTCCATTTTCAGTGATCAGATTTTCCTGCAGTTTTCGATGAAAGGTACGTTCTGTTATAGTCACAGCCGTGATTTAACCAGTTTTATAAATGTCTGAGTGTTTTCTATCGACACATACTAATCATATGCATATTCCTGGCATGAGCAGCAGGGCGCTGAAATGTTGCTATTTTTAACAGAATGTTCGTAAAAGTAGGCGGTAGGAGTAACAGGTTAATCAGGAAAACAGGTTTCAGCTGTGCTAATAATTGCGAAAGAGTTTTCTAATGATCAATTAGCCTTTTAACACAGGAGTGATGGTTACTGATAATGGGACTCCAGCGAGAATAGTTATTTACAGTTATTTAAAATGTCTACACTGTATTTCTGATCAATTTTGTGTTATATTAATGGACAAAAAAAATGCTGTTCTTTCAAAAACAAGGACATTTCTAAGTGACCCGAAACCTTTAAATGGTAGTGTGTATATTTATATATTTAGATTTTTTTTTCTGGGGGATTGGAAATGATGCATACAAATACATTGATGGAAGACACAGTCTATAGTATAACAGGTAACACAGTCTATAGTATAACAGGTAACACAGTCTATAGTATAACAGGTAACACAGTCTATAGTATAACAGGTAACACAGTCTATAGTATAACAGGTAACACACTACCACAGTATAACAGGTAACACAGTCTATAGTATAACAGGTAACACAGTCTATAGTATAACAGGTAACACAGTCTATAGTATAACAGGTAACACAGTCTATAGTATAACAGGTAACACAGTCTATAGTATAACAGGTAACACAGTCTATAGTATAACAGGTAACACAGTCTATAGTATAACAGGTAACACAGTCTATAGTATAACAGGTAACACAGTCTATAGTATAACAGGTAACACACTACAGTCTATAGTAACACAGTCTATAGTATAACAGGTAACACAGTCTATAGTATAACAGGTAACACAGTCTATAGTATAACAGGTAACACAGTCTATAGTATAACAGGTAACACAGTCTATAGTATAACAGGTAACACAGTCTATAGTATAACAGGTAACACAGTCTATAGTATAACAGGTAACAACTACAGTCTATAGTATAACAGGTAACACAGTCTATAGTATAACAGGTAACACAGTCTATAGTATAACAGGTAACACAGTCTATAGTATAACAGGTAACACAGTCTATAGTATAACAGGTAACACAGTCTATAGTATAACAGGTAACACAGTCTATAGTATAACAGGTAACACAGTCTAAGTATAACAGGTAACACAGTCTATAGTATAACAGGTAACACAGTCTATAGTATAACAGGTAACACAGTCTATAGTATAACAGGTAACACAGTCTATAGTATAACAGGTAACAGGTAACACAGTCTATAGTATAACAGGTAACACAGTCTATAGTATAACAGGTAACACAGTCTATAGTATAACAGGTAACACAGTCTATAGTATAACAGGTAACACAGTCTATAGTATAACAGGTAACACAGTCTATAGTATAACAGGTAACACAGTCTATAGTATAACAGGTATAACAGGTAACACAGTCTATAGTATAACACAGGTAAACAGGTAACACAGTCTATAGTATAACAGGTAACACAGTCTATAGTATAACAGGTAACACAGTCTAACACAGTAGTATAACAGGTAACACAGTCTATAGTATAACAGGTAACACAGTCTATAGTATAACAGGTAACACAGTCTATAATAACAGGTAACACAGTCTATAGTATAACAGGTAACACAGTCTATAGTATAACAGGTAACACACTACCACAGTATAACAGGTAACACAGTCTATAGTATAACAGGTAACACAGTCTATATAACAGTATAACAGGTAACACAGTCCACAGTATAACAGGTAACACAGTCTATAGTATAACAGGTAACACAGTCTACAGTATAACAGGTATAACAGGTAACACAGTCTATAGTATAACAGGTAACACAGTCTATAGTATAACAGGTAACACAGTCTATAGTATAACAGGTAACACAGTCTATAGTATAACAGGTAACACAGTCTATAGTATAACAGGTAACACAGTCTATAGTATAACAGGTAACACAGTCTATAGTATAACAGGTAACACAGTCTATAGTATAACAGGTAACACAGTCTATAGTATAACAGGTAACACAGTCTATAGTATAACAGGTAACACAGTCTATAGTATAACAGGTAACACAGTCTATAGTATAACAGGTAACACAGTCTATAGTATAACAGGTAACACAGTCTACAGGTATAACAGTATAACAGGTAACACAGTCTATAGTATAACAGGTAACACAGTCTATAGTATAACAGGTAACACAGTCTATAGTATAACAGGTAACACAGTCTATAGTATAACCAGTATAACAGGTAACACAGTCTATAGTATAACAGGTAACACAGTCTATAGTATAACAGGTAACACAGTCTATAGTATAACAGGTAACACAGTCTATAGTATAACAGGTAACACAGTATAACAGGTAACACAGTCTATAGTATAACAGGTAACACAGTCTATAGTATAACTAACAGTATAACAGGTAACACAGTCTATAGTATAACAGGTAACACAGTCTATAGTATAACAGGTAACACAGTCTATAGTATAACAGGTAACACAGTATAACAGGTAACAGTATAACAGGTAACACAGTCTATAGTATAACAGGTAACACACTACCACAGTATAACAGGTAACACACTACCACAGTATAACAGGTAACACACTACCACAGTATAACTATAACAGGTAACACAGTCTATAGTATAACAGGTAACACAGTCTATAGTATAACAGGTAACACAGTCTATAGTATAACAGGTAACACAGTCTATAGTATAACAGGTAACACAGTCTATAGTATAACAGGTAACACAGTCTATAGTATAACAGGTAACACAGTCTATAGTATAACAGGTAACACAGTCTATAGTATAACAGGTAACACAGTCTATAGTATAACAGGTAACACAGTCTATAGTATAACTATAGGTAACACAGTCTATAGTATAACAGGTAACACAGTCTATAGTATAACAGGTAACACAGTCTATAGTATAACAGGTAACACAGTCTATAGTATAACAGGTAACACAGTCTATAGTATAGCAGGTAACACAGTCTATAGTATAACAGGTAACACAGTCTATAGTATAACAGGTAACACAGTCTATAGTATAACAGGTAACACAGTCTATAGTATAACAGGTAACACAGTCTATAGTATAACAGGTAACACAGTCTATAGTATAACAGGTAACACAGTCTATAGTATAACAGGTAACACAGTCTATATATAGTATAACAGGTAACACAGTCTATAGTATAACAGGTAACACACTACCACAGTATAACAGGTAACACAGTCTATAGTATAACAGGTAACACACTACCACAGTATAACAGGTAACACAGTCTATAGTATAACAGTTAACACAGTCTATAGTATAACAGGTAACAGAGTCTATAGTATAACAGGTAACACAGTCTATATATAGTATAACAGGTAACACAGTCTATAGTATAACAGGTAACACACTACCACAGTATAACAGGTAACACAGTCTATAGTATAACAGGTAACACAGTCTATAGTATAACAGGTAACACAGTCTATAGTATAACAGGTAACACAGTCTATAGTATAACAGGTAACACACAGGTAACCACAGTATAACAGGTAACACACTACCACAGTATAACAGGTAACACAGTCTATAGTATAACAGGTAACACAGTCTATAGTATAACAGGTAACACAGTCTATAGTATAACAGGTAACACAGTCTATAGTATAACAGGTAACACAGTCTATAGTATAACAGGTAACACAGTCTATAGTATAACAGGTAACACAGTCTATAGTATAACAGGTAACACAGTCTATAGTATAACAGGTAACACAGTCTATAGTATAACAGGTAACACAGTCTATAGTATAACAGGTACACAGTCTATAGTATAACAGGTAACACAGTCTATAGTATAACAGGTAACACAGTCTATAGTATAACAGGTGACACAGTCTATAGTATAACAGGTAACACAGTCTATAGTATAACAGGTGACACAGTCTATAGTATAACAGGTAACACAGTCTATAGTATAACAGGTAACACAGTCTATAGTATAACAGGTAACACAGTCTATAGTATAACAGGTAACACAGTCTATAGTATAACAGGTAACACAGTCTATAGTATAACAAATCAAGTATTTCCTGAGGTACGGCTCACCTCTCACAGTTCTGGGCGACTTTAACCTCCCCACGTCTACCTTTGACTCATTCCTCTCTGCCTCCTTCTTTCCACTCCTCTCCTCTTTTGACCTCACCCTCTCACCTTCCCCCTACTCACAAGGCAGGCAATACGCTCGACCTCATCTTTACTAGATGCTGTTCTTCCACTAACCTCATTGCAACTCCTCCAAGTCTCCGAGCACTACCTTGTATCCTATTCCCTCTCGCTCTCATCCAACACTTCCCACACTGCCCCTACTCGGATGGTATCGCGCCGTCCCAACCTTCGCTCTCTCTCCCCCGCTACTCTCTCCGTTCCATCCTATCATCTCTTCCTCTGCTCAAACCTTCTCCAACCTATCTCCTGATTCTGCCTCCTCAACCCTCCTCTCCTCCCTTTCTGCATCCTTTGACTCTCTATGTCCCCTATCCTCCAGGCCGGCTCGGTCCTCCCCTCCCGCCTCCGTGGCTCGACGACTCATTGCGAGCTCACAGAACAGGGTCTAGCCGAGCGGAAATGGAGGAAAACTACAGTCTCCTGCGGACCTGGCATCCTTTCACTCCCTCCTCTCTACATTTTCCTCCTCTGTCTCTGCTTTAAAGCCACTTTCTACCACTCTAAATTCCAAGCATCTGCCTCTAACCCTAGGAAGCTCTTTGCCACCTTCTCCTCCCTCCTGAATCCTCCTCCCCTCCCCCTCCTCCCTCTCTGCAGATGACTTCGTCAACCATTTTGAAAAGAAGGTCGACGACATCCGATCCTCGTTTGCTATCAAACGACACCGCTGGTTCTGCTCACACTGCCCTACCCTGTGCTCTGACCTCTTTCTCCCCTCTCTCTCCAGATGAAATCTCAGTCTTGTGATAACAGGTAACAACCTGCCCGCTTGACCCTATCCCCTCCTATCTTCTCCAGACCATTTCCGGAGACCTTCTCTCTTACCTCACCTCGCCATCAACTCATCCCTGACCGCTGGCTACGGTCCCTTCCGTCTAAGAGAGCGAGAGTTGCACCCCCCCTTCTGAAAAAACCTACACTCGATCCCTCCGATGTCAACAACTACAGACCAGTATCCTTCTTTCTTTTCTCTCCAAAACTCTTGAACGTGCCGTCCTTGGCCAGCTCTCCCGCTATCTCTCTCAGAATGACCTTCTTGATCCAAATCAGTCAGGTTTCAAGACTAGTCATTCAACTGAGACTGCTCTTCTCTGTATCACGGAGGTGTTCCGCACTGCTAAATCTAACTCTCTCTCCTCTGCTCTCATCCTTCTAGACCTATCGGCTGCCTTCGATACTGTGAACCATCAGATCCTCCTCTCCACCCTCTCCGAGTTGGGCATCTCCGGCGCGGCCCACGCTTGGATTGCGTCCTACCTGACAGGTCGTGTCCTACCAGGTGGCGTGGCGAGAATCTGTCTCCTCACCACGCGCCTCACCACTGGTGTCCCCAGGGCTCTGTTCTAGGCCCTCTCCTATTCTCGTATACACCAAGTCACTTGGCTCTGTCATAACCTCACATGGTCTCTCCTATCATTGCTATGCAGACGACAACAATTAATCTTCTCTTTCCCCTTCTGATGACCAGGTGGCAAATCGCATCTCTGCATGTCTGGCAGACATATCAGTGTGGATGACGGATCACCACCTCAAGCTGAACCTCGGCAAGACGGAGCTGCTCTTCCTCCCGGGAAGGACTGCCCGTCCATGATCTCGCCATCACGGTTGACAACTCCATTGTGTCCTCCTCCCAGAGCGCTAAGAACCTTGGCGTGATCCTGGACAACACCCTGTCGTTCTCAACTAACATCAAGGCGGTGGCCCGTTCCTGTAGTTCATGCTCTACAACATCCGCAGAGTACTTCCTGCCTACACAGGAAGCGGCGCAGGTCCTAATCCAGGCACTTGTCATCTCCCGTCTGGATTACTGCAACTCGCTGTTGGCTGGGCTCCCTGCCTGTGCCATTAAACCCCTACAACTCATCCAGAACGCCTATAGCCCGTCTGGTGTTCAACCTTCCCAAGTTCTCTCACGTCACCCCGCTCCTCCGCTCTCTCCACTGGCTTCCAGTTGAAGCTCGCATCCGTTACAAGACCATGGTGCTTGCCTACGGAGCTGTGAGGGGAACGGCACCTCAGTACCTCCAGGCTCTGATCAGGCCCTACACCCAAACAAGGGCACTGCGTTCATCCACCTCTGGCCTGCTCGCCTCCCTACCACTGAGGAAGTACAGTTCCCGCTCAGCCCAGTCAAAACTGTTCGCTGCTCTGGCCCCCAATGGTGGAACAAACTCCCTCACGACGCCAGGACAGCGGAGTCAATCACCACCTTCCGGAGACACCTGAAACCCCACCCCTTTAAGGAATACCTAGGATAGGATAAGTAATCCTTCTCACCCCCCCCCTAAAAGATTTAGATGCACTATTGTAAAGTGGCTGTTCCACTGGATGTCATATGGTGAATGCACCAATTTCTAAGTCGCTCTGGATAAGAGCGTCTGCTAAATGACTTAAATGTAATGTAAATGTAACACAGTCTATAGTATAACAGGTAACACAGTCTATATATAGTATAACAGGTAACACAGTCTATAGTATAACAGGTAACACACTACCACAGTATAACAGGTAACACACTACCACAGTATAACAGGTAACACACTACCACAGTATAACAGGTAACACACTACCACAGTATAACAGGTAACACACACTACCACAGTCTATAGTATAACAGGTAACACACATGTCTGTCTGTCTGTCTGTCTGTCTGTCTGTCTGTCTGTCTGTCTGTCTGTCTGTCTGTCTGTCTGTCTGTCTGTCTGTCTGTCTGTCTGTCTGTCTGTCTGTCTGTCTGTCTGTCTGTATGTATGTATCCTGACTAGTCTCCCAGTCCCTGCCACTGATAACGTCCCCACAGCATGATGCTGCCACCACCATGCTTCACCGTAGGGATGGTGCCAGGTTTCCTCCAGACATGACTCTGGAAACACGACTCACCTCAAGTCTCAAAGCAAAGGATCAGAATAATTATGTAAATAAGGTTTTTCTGTTTTACATTTTTTAAATCAGTATAACATTTCTAAAAACCTGTTTTCGCTTTGTCATTACGGGGTATTGTGATGTCATTATGGGGTATTGTGATGTCATTATGGGGTATTGTGTGTAGATTGATGAGAAAAAAATATTAAAAGGAATCCATTTTAGAAGAAGGCTGTAATGTAACAAAATGTGGAAAAAATCAAGGGGTCTGAATTCTTTCCGAATACACTGTATCAGGCAGGGTCTATGTTGTTTATAAGACTCAACTCAGTTTTATATTGGAAGTCAATGTTAATACTGTTCCATACAGGCCCTGATGTGCCTGGGTGGTACATGGAGAATATGAATTAATGTTTCTGCATTGAAGACAACCTGAAAATGAAATTTATGCAGTGTAATTGATCATATGCTCAGGGGGAGGGAGGCATCAATTTGATGAGAGAGAGAGAGAGAGAGAGAGTTTTCTTAAGTGGATTGGTTTCACAAAGGCAAATCAAATACAAGACATGCAGCCCAAAAAATTAGAATTTTTTAATGATACGTTGGGCATGTGTTAGTTGTCTGCCTGCCTGTTAGCTTCCTGTCTGTGTCAGTCTTTTGAAGAGCAGCACAATATGTTCATTGTTAGCTACAGTGTTAGGTGTTATCTTCAGTGTGCAGGTGTTAGATACAGTGTTAGGTGTTAGCTACAGTGTACAGGTGTTAGCTTCAGTGTTAGGTGTTAGCTACAGTGTACAGGTGTTAGCTTCAGTGTACAGGTGTTAGCTACAGTGTTAGGTGTTAGCAACAGTGTTAGGTGTTAGCTTCAGTGTGCAGGTGTTAGATACAGTGTACAGGTGTTAGCTTCAGTGTGCAGGTGTTAGCTTCAGTGTACAGGTGTTAGATACAGTGTACAGGTGTTAGCTTCAGTGTGCAGGTGTTAGATACAGTGTTAGGTGTTAGCTACAGTGTACAGGTGTTAGCTACAGTGTTAGGTGTTAGCTTCAGTGTGCAGGTGTTAGATACAGTGTTAGGTGTTAGCAACAGTGTTAGGTGTTAGCTTCAGTGTACAGGTGTTAGATACAGTGTACAGGTGTTAGCTTCAGTGTGCAGGTGTTAGATACAGTGTTAGGTGTTAGCTACAGTGTACAGGTGTTAGCTACAGTGTTAGGTGTTAGCTTCAGTGTGCAGGTGTTAGATACAGTGTTAGGTGTTAGCTTCAGTGTACAGGTGTTAGCTACAGTGTTAGGTGTTAGCTACAGTGTTAGGTGTTAGATACAGTGTTAGGTGTTAGCTACAGTGTTAGGTGTTAGATACAGTTGTAGGTGTTAGCAACACTGTTAGGTGTTAGCAACAGTGTTAGGTGTTAGCTTCAGTGTACAGGTGTTAGCTTCAGTGTACAGGTGTTAGCTACAGTGTTAGGTGTTAGCTTCAGTGTACAGGTGTTAGCTTCAGTGTACAGGTGTTAGCTACATTGTTAGGTGTTAGCTACAGTGTACAGGTGTTAGCAACAGTGTTAGGTGTTAGCTACAGTTGAAGGTGTTAGCTACAGTTTACAGGTGTTAGCTACGTTGTTAGGTGTTAGCCACAGTGTACAGGTGTTAGCTTCAGTGTGCAGGTGTTAGCTTCAGTGTACAGGTGTTAGATACAGTGTACAGGTGTTAGCTTCAGTGTGCAGGTGTTAGATACAGTGTTAGGTGTTAGCTACAGTGTACAGGTGTTAGCTACAGTGTTAGGTGTTAGCTACAGTGTACAGGAGTTAGCCACATTGTTAGATGTTAGCTACAGTTGAAGGTGTTAGCTACAGTGTACAGGTGTTAGCTACAGTATTAATTGTTAACTACAGTTGTAGGTCTTAGCTACAGTGTATAGGTGTTAGCTACAGTGTTAGGTGTTAGCCACCGTGGACAGGTGGTAGCTACAGTTTACAGGTGTTAGCTACAATGTTAGGTTTTAGTCACAGTTTACAGGTGTTAGCTACAGTGTACTGATGTTAGCTACAGTGTACTGATGTTAGCTACAGTGTACTGATGCTAGCTACAGTGTACTGATGTTAGCTACAGTGTACTGATGCCAGCTACAGTGTACTGATGTTAGCTACAGTGTACTGATGTTAGCTACAGTGTACTGATGCCAGCTACAGTGTACTGATGTTAGCTACAGTGTACTGATGTTAGCTACAGTGTACTGATGCTAGCTACAGTGTACTGATGTTAGCTACAGTGTACTGATGCCAGCTACAGTGTTAGGTGTTAGCTACAGTGTACTGATGTTAGCTACAG
This sequence comes from Oncorhynchus keta, assembly GCF_023373465.1. Classification (NCBI taxonomy): domain Eukaryota; kingdom Metazoa; phylum Chordata; class Actinopteri; order Salmoniformes; family Salmonidae; genus Oncorhynchus; species Oncorhynchus keta. The sequence goes on along the minus strand of NC_068439.1, from coordinate 1,717,216 downwards.
TGTACTGATGCTAGCTACAGTGTACTGATGCCAGCTACAGTGTACTGATGTTAGCTACAGTGTACTGATGCTAGCTACAGTGTACTGATGTTAGCTACAGTGTACTGATGCTAGCTACAGTGTTAGGTGTTAGCGGCAGTGTGAAGGTGCTAGCTACAGTGTTAGGTGTTAGCAGCAGTGTGAAGGTGTTAGCGGCAGTGTGAAGGTGCTAGCTACAGTGTTAGGTGTTAGCGGCAGTGTGAAGGTGTTAGCGGCAGTGTGAAGGTGCTAGCTACAGTGTTAGGTGTTAGCGGCAGTGTGAAGGTGTTAGCGGCAGTGTGAAGGTGTTAGCGGCAGTGTGAAGGTGCTAGCTACAGTGTGTGCTAGCTACAGTGTACTGATGCTAGCTACAGTGTACTGATGCCAGCTACAGTGTTAGGTGTTAGCGGCAGTTTGAAGATGCTAGCTACAGTGTACTGATGCCAGCTACAGTGTTAGGTGTTAGCGGCAGTGTTAGGTGTTAGCGGCAGTGTGAAGGTGCTAGCTACAGTGTTAGGTGTTAGCGGCAGTGTGAAGGTGCTAGCTACAGTGTTAGGTGTTAGCGGCAGTGTGAAGGTGCTAGCTACAGTGTTAGGTGTTCGCGGCAGTGTGAAGGTGCTAGCTACATGCATGATTGATTCAAGGAAGGTGACACGACATGAGAACCAGAGCAATAATGCAGAACAGTGGTAGCCAGGTCCTTTTAATTCATTCACAGAACTTGATACAGAACATTAATTCGATCCCACCTTTACCCAATGGTTTTCCTTCCACTGCTATGTGAATGCAGCCTCTTAATAGACTTGACCAGGGACTTTATGATTTTTCTGGATCACAACGCCCCCCCCTCCTCCACACACACACACACACACACACACACACACACACACACACACACACACACACACACACACACACACACACACACACACACACACACACACTTCCCACCTCATCACCACACCCCCCACTGAGCTAATGGACTGATTTGCATACGAATTGACAAAGGGCTCTTTTCCCTCTGATCCTTTCTCTCCTTCCTCCTGTTCATTAAATCATCAGCTACTGAGACGCATCATGATGGGTCGTCTTAGTGTGTAGGTCTGTATGTGTGTGTGTCTGTCTATTTGAAATTGAAACAACAAATTGAACCACTTCGATGTCAGCTACAATGTACAGGTGTTAGCTACAATGTACAGGTGTTAGCTATAATGTACAGGTGTTAGCTACAGTGTAAAGGTGTTATCTACAATGTACAGGTGTTAGCTATAATGTACAGGTGTTATCTACAGTATACAGGTGTTAGCTACAATTTACAGGTGTTAGCTACAATGTACATGTGTTATCTACAGTATACAGGTGTTAGCTACAATTTACAGGTGTTAGCTACAATGTACAGGTGTTAGCTACAGTATACAGGTGTTATCTACAGTATACAGGTGTTAGCTACAATTTACAGGTGTTAGCTACAATGTACAGTTGTTAGCTACAATTTACAGGTGTTATGTACAGTATACAGGTGTTAGCTACAATTTACAGGTGTTAGCTACAATGTACAGGTGTTAGCTACAGTATACAGGTGTTATCTACAGTATACAGGTGTTAGCTACAATTTACAGGTGTTAACTACAATGTACAGGTGTTAGCTACAATTTACAGGTGTTAGCTACAGTATACAGGTGTTATCTACAGTATACAGGTGTTAGCTACAATTTACAGGTGTTAGCTACAATTTACAGGTGTTAGCTAAAATTTACAGGTGTTAGCTACAGTATACAGGTGTTATCTACAGTATACAGGTGTTAGCTACAATGTACAGGTGTTAGCTACAATTTACAGGTGTTAGCTACAATGTACAGGTGTTAGCTACAGTGTACAAGTGTTAGCTACAATGTACAGGTGTTAGCTACAATGTACAGGTGTTAGCTACAGTGTACAGGTGTTAGCTACAGTGTACAGGGGTTAGCTACAATGTACAGGTGTTAGCTACAATGTACAGGTGTTAGCTACAATTTACAGGTGTTAGCTACAGTGTGCAGGTGTTAGCTACAATGTACATGTGTTAGCTACAATGTACAGGTGTTAGCTACAGTGTACAGGTGTTAGCTACAGTGTATAGGTGTTAGCTACAGTGTACAGGTGTTAGCTACAATGTACAGGTGTTAGCTACAATGTACAGGTGTTAGCTACAATTTACAGGTGTTAGCTATAATGTACAGTTGTTAGCTACAGTGTTAGGTGTTAGCTACGGTGTTAGGTGTTAGCTACAGTGTACAGGTGTTTGCTACAATGTACAATCTTAGCTATACTGTACAGGTGTTAGCTATAGTGTACAGGTGTTAGCTACAATTTACAGGTGTTAGCTACAATGTATAGGTGTTAGCTACGGTGTACAGGTGATAGCTACGGTGTTAGGTGTTAGCTACATTGTTAGGTGTTAGCTACAGTGTGCAGGTTTTAGCTACAGTCTTAGCTACAGCGTACAGGTGTTTGCTACAGTGTTAGGTGTTAGCTACAGTGTTCCGGTGTTAGCTACAGTCTTAGCTACAGTGTACAGGTGTTAGCTATGGTGTACAGGTGTTAGCTACAGGGTACAGGTGTTAGCTACAGTGTTAGGTGTTAGCTACAGTCTTAGCTACAGTGTACAGGTGTTAGCTACAATGTACAGGTGTTAGCTAGGGTGTTAGGTATTAGCTACAGTGTACAGCTGTTAGCTACAATGTACAGGTGTTAGATACAGTGTTAGGTGTTAGATACAGTGTTAGGTGTTAGCTACAGTGTACATGTGTTAGATAAAGTGTACAGGTGTTAGATACAGTGTTAGCTACAGTGTTAGGTGTTACCTACAGTGTACAGGTGTTAGCTACAGTGTACAGGTGTTAGCTACAGTGTTAGGTGTTAGCGACAGTGTACAGGTGTTAGCTACAGTGTACAGGTGTTAGCTACAGTGTTAGGTGTTAGCTACAGTGTACAGGTGTTAGCTACAGTGTTAGGTGTTAGCTATAGTGTACAGGTGTTAGCTACAGTGTTAGGTGTTAGCTACAGTGTACAGGTGTTAGCTACAGTGTTAGGTGTTAGCTACAGTGTACAGGTGTTAGCTACAGTGTTAGGTGTTAGCTACAGTGTACAGGTGTTAGCTACAGTGTTAGGTGTTAGCGACAGTGTACAGGTGTTAGCTACAGTGTTAGGTGTTAGCTACAGTGTTAGGTGTTAGCTACAGTGTACAGGTGTTAGCTACAGTGTTAGGTGTTAGCTATAGTGTACAGGTGTTAGCTACAGTGTTAGGTGTTAGCTACAGTGTACAGGTGTTAGCTACAGTGTTAGGTGTTAGCTACAGTGTACAGGTGTTAGCTACAGTGTTAGGTGTTAGCTACAGTGTACAGGTGTTAGCTACAGTGTTAGGTGTTAGCGACAGTGTACAGGTGTTAGCTACAGTGTTAGGTGTTAGCTACAGTGTACAGGTGTTAGCTACAGTGTTAGGTGTTAGCTACAGTGTTAGGTGTTAGCTACAGTGTTAGGTGTTAGCTACAGTGTACAGGTGTTAGCTACAGTGTTAGGTGTTAGCTACAGTGTAAAGGTGTTAGCTACAGTGTTAGGTGTTAGCTACAGTGTACAGGTGTTAGCTACGGTGTTAGGTGTTAGCTACAGTGTTAGGTGTTAGCTACAGTGTTAGGTGTTAGCTAAATATAAATTTGGGACCATCACAACACGAAAATGGATACGCATAACACAATCCTGACCGTGTCTTCATTCACTACCCCCCCCATTCAACCTCATAGCATAAACCCTGTCTTCAATCACTACCCCCCCCCCACATTCAACCTCATAGCATAAACCCTGTCTTCAATCACTACCCCCACATTCAACCTCATAGCATAAACCCTGTCTTCAATCACTACCCCCCCCACATTCAACCTCATAGCATAAACCCTGTCTTCAATCACTACCCCCCACATTCAACCTCATAGCATAAACCCTGTCTTCAATCACTACCCCCCCACATTCAACCTCATAGCATAAACCCGGTCTTCAATCACTACCCCCCACATTCAACCTCATAGCATAAACCCTGTCTTCATTCACTACCCCCCCCCACATTCAACCTCATAACACAATACTGACCCTGTCTTCATTCACTACCCCCCCCACATTCAACCTCATAACACAAACCCTTTCTTCAATCATCCCCTCCCTCCCCTCTTACCCTCAACCTCATAAACATGACCCTGTCTTCAATCACCCCCCCCCCTCTACCCTCAACCTCATGCTCCAACAGAGCTGCATCCTGTGGTTCTGCAGCATTGATGGTCTCCAAGAACACAGTGGCCTCCATCATTCTGCAGCATTGAAGGTCTCCAAGAACACAGTGACCTCCATCATTCTGCAGCATTGAAGGTCCCCAAGAACACAGTGGCCTCCATCATTCTGCAGCATTGAAGGTCCCCAAGAAGACAGTGGCCTCCATCATTCTGCAGCATTGAAGGTCCCCAAGAACACAGTGACCTCCATCATTCTGCAGTATTGAAGGTCTCCAAGAACACAGTGACCTCCATCATTCTGCAGCATTGAAGGTCCCCAAGAACACAGTGGCCTCCATCATTCTGCAGCATTGAAGGTCCCCAAGAAGACAGTGGCCTCCATCATTCTGCAGCATTGAAGGTCCCCAAGAACACAGTGGCCTCCATCATTCTGCAGCATTGAAGGTCCCCAAGAACACAGTGGCCTCCATCATTCTGCAGCATTGAAGGTCCCCAAGAACACAGTGACCTTCATCATTCTTAAATGGAAGAAGTTTGGAACCACCTAGACTCTTCCTAGAGCTGGCCGCCCGGCCAAACTGAGCAATCGGGGTGAAGGGCCTTGCTCAGGGAGGTTACCAAGAACCCGATGGTCACTCTGACAGAGCTCCAGAGTTCCTCTGTGGAGATGAGAGAACCTTCCAGAAGGACAACCATCTCTGCAGCACTCCACCAATCAGGCCCTTATGGTAGAGTGGCCAGACAAAAGCCCCTACTCAGTAAAAAGCACATGACAGCCCGCTTGGTGTTTGCCAAACGGCATCTAAAGACTATCAGACCATGAGAAACAAGATTCTCTGGTCTGTTGAAACCCAGATTGAACTCTTTGGGCTGAATGCCAAGCGTCACGTCTGGAGGAAACCTGGCACCATCCCTTCGGTGAAGCACGGTGGTGGCAGCATCATGATGTGGGGATGTTTTTCAGCGGCAGGGACTGGGAGACTAGTTAGGACTAGTTAGGATCGAGGGAATGATGAACGGAGCAAAGTACAGAGAGATCCTTGATGAAAACCTGCTCCAGAGAGCTCAGGACCTCAGACTGGGGCTAAGGTCCACCTTCCAACAGGATGACGAGCCTAAGCACACAGCCAAGACAACACTTCAGGACAAGTCTCTGAAAGTCCTTGAGTGGCCCAGCCAGAGCCCGGACTTGAACCCGATCGAACATCTCTGGCGGAACCCGAAAACAGCTGTGCAGCGACGCTCCCCATCCAACCTGACAGAGTTTGAGAGGATCTACAGAGAAGAACGGGCAAAAGGCTGTATTCGCTGCCAAAGGTGCTTCAACAAAGTACTGAGTAAAGGGTCTGAATAATTATGTCAATGCGACATTTCTGTGTTTTATTTTATACATTTGCAAAAATGTTATGCGGTATTGTGTGTAGATTGATGAAGGGGAAAAAACGATTTAATCCATTTTAGAATAAGGCTGTAACCTAACAAAATGTGGAAAAAGTCAAGGGGTCTGAATACTTTCCCAATGCACTGTATCTCAATGTTTTATGGGTACTTAATCATGGACATCGCCCTAGTCGTCTCTTTGTAAAGTGGTTGACTGTTACAAGTGACATTGTGCTAATGGCAGGGCCCTATTTACAAAGCAGCCCTGCCGCCTGCCTGACTGACAGGCTGACTGACAGACTGACAGCCTGGCTAACCAAACCGCCACCCTCTGGTTACAGATGAATAATTGCCCACAGGGGACTGATTTGCTGGTGATATCCCCTGTGGGCTCTCTCTTCTCTCCTCTACTCCTCTCTGCACTCTCTCTTCTCTCCTCCTCTCTGCACTCTCTCTTCTCTCCTCTACTCCTCTCTGCACTCTCTTCTCTCTTCTCTCCTCCTCTCTGCACTCTCTCTTCTCTCCTCTACTCCTCTCTGCACTCTCTCTTCTCTCCTCTACTCCTCTCTGCACTCTCTCTTCTCTGCTCTACTCCTCTCTCCGCTCTCTCTTCTCTCCTCCTCTCTGCACTCTCTCTTCTCTCCTCTACTCCTTTCTGCGCTCTCTCTTCTCTCCTCTACTCCTATCTGCACTCTCTCTTCTCTCCTCTACTCCTCTCTGCACTCTCTCTCCTCTACTCCTCTCTGCACTCTCTCTTCTCTCCTCTACTCCTCTCTGCACTCTCTCTTCTCTCCTCTACTCCTCTCTGCACTCTCTCTTCTCTCCTCTACTCCTCTCTGCACTCTCTCTTCTCTCCTCTACTCCTCTCTGCACTCTCTCTCTCTCCTCTACTCCTCTCTGCACTCTCTCTTCTCTCCTCTCTGCACTCTCTCTTCTCTCCTCTACTCCTCTCTGCACTCTCTCTTCTCTCTTCTACTCTCTGCACTCTCTCTTCTCTCCTCTACTCCTCTCTGCACTCTCTCTTCTCTCCTGCTTTCTTTGCTTCCCCTTTCCGTTCCAGTCCTCCTTCCCCCGCTCCATTCTCCCATGAGAGAGAGATGCACGTCCTCTTGCCAACTGTATGACCATATTAGAGACACATATTTCTCTCAGATTACACAGACCCTCAAACAATTTGAAAACAAATCCAATCTTGATAAACTCCCGTATCTATTAAGTGAAATACCACAGTGTGCCATCACAACACACAGTACTACATAGAGCCATGACTACATGGAACTCTATTCCACATCAGGTAACTGATGCAGCAGGAGAATCAGTTTTAATAAACAGATAAAAACACAATCCAGGTGGATGTCAGTTGAGCGGTGATTCCTCCGACAGTATATATAACTCCGATAGTTGTTGCGGCTGGTGTGAGCTAAAACAGGTCTGTGAGAGCCGGAATTATTACTGGTTGGTAGGTATATAATTCTGATAATTCTGATTGCAGCTGGCTTCCGGGTTTCGCGAGCTCGCGATAAGGAGCGGGTCATGTTTCGGGGGACACATGACCCGACCTTCGACTCTCCTGGGTCTGTTGGGGAATTTCAGTGATGAGAGAAGATCGTAATCACGAAATTGGGGAGAGAAAAAAGTTTATATATAAACTATTTTTATAAATACTGTTGTTGTTGTTGTTGTTGTTGTTGGTGTTGTTGTTGTTGTTGTTGTTGTTGGTGTTGTTGTTGTGGTTATTGTTGTTGTTGTTGTTGTTGTTGGTGTTGTTGTTATAATAATAATAATAATAATAATAATAATAATGTTAATAATAATAATAATGTTGTTGTTGTTGCTGTTGTAGTTGTTGTTGTTGTTGCTGCTGTTGTTGTGGTTGTTGTTGTTGTTGTTGTTGTTGTTGTTGTTGTTGTTGTTGTTGTGAGTGTAATGTTTATTGTCTATTTCGCTTTGGAAACATATGTTTCCCAATGAAAGCCCTTGGAGTTGCATTGACATTGAAATTGAGAGATTTTGTTTTCTGTGTCCCCCGGAGGCATTTGTCTTTTTATATCTATTTATTCCATGTCTGTATTTATTAATAGTGTCTTCAGAAAGGATTCACACCCCTTTTCCACATTTTGTTGTGTTTCATAGCCTGACATTTAAAATGGATTATATTGAGATTTTGTGTCTGATCTACACACAATATCCAATAATATCAAAGTGGAATTGTATTTGTAGAACATTTTCCCGAAATAATTATAATACTGAAAAGGCGATATATCAAAGCAACAAGTATTCAACCCATTTGTTTTGGCATAAATAAGTTCAGCAGTTAACAACAATAATAGCGTTTAACAGGATTTTTGAATGGCTATCTCATACCCCCCCACACACACACACACAATTATCTGTAAGGTCCCTCAGTCAAACACAGATTCAACCACAAAGACCAGGGAGGTTTTCCAATGCCTCGCAAAGAGGGGCACATATAACAAATTACAATAAAATGAGCAGACATTGAATATCCTTTTGAATATCCCTGCTGATGCCCCATCCACAGTTTGAATGGTGTATCAGTACACCCAGTCACTACAAAGATACAGGCGTCCTTCCTAACTCATTTGCCGGAGAGGAGGGAAACCGCTCAGGGATTTCACCATGAGGGCAATGGTGATTTTAAAACAGTTACAGAGTTTAATGGCTGTGATAGGAGAAAACTGAGGATGGATCAACAACATTGTAGTTACTCCACAATATTAACCTAAATGACAGAGTGAAAAGAAGAAAGCCTGTGCAGAATAAAAATATTTAAAAACATGCATCTTGTTTTCAACAATGCACTAAAGTCATACTGCAGAAAATCTGTCTGCATTATGTTATGGGTATACTTGTCAATGGCAAGGACTAGGGAGTTTAAGGATATAAAGTAACGGAATACAGCTAAAATCATGCAACATCCTAGAGTAACACCTGGTTCAGTCTACTATCCAACTATGAATTCATAGTCATATTCAACTATGAATTCACCTTTCAGCAGGACAATAAACCCTGCTTCAATCTGCTATCCAACAGACCCTGGGAGATGAATTCACCTTTCAGCAGGACAATAAACCCTGCTTCAATCTGCTATCCAACAGACCCTGGGAGATGAATTCACCTTTCAGCAGGACAATAAACCCTGCTTCAATCTGCTATCCAACAGACCCTGGGAGATGAATTCACCTTTCAGCAGGACAATAAACCCTGCTTCAATCTGCTATCCAACAGACCCTGGGAGATCAATTCACCTATCAGCAGGACAATAACCTGGTTCAGTCTGCTATCCAACAGACCCTGGGAGATGAATTCACCTTTCAGCAGGACAATAAACCCTGCTTCAATCTACTATCCAACAGACCCTGGGAGATGAATTCACCTTTCAGCAGGACAATAAACCCTGCTTCAATCTGCTATCCAACAGACCCTGGGAGATGAATTCACCTTTCAGCAGGACAATAAACCCTGCTTCAGTCTGCTTTCCAACAGACACTGGGAGATGAATTCACCTTTCAGCAGGACAATAAACCCTGCTTCAGTCTGCTATCCAACAGACCCTTGGAGATGAATTAACCTTTCAGCAGGACAATAAAGCCTGCTTCAATCTGCTATCCAACAGACCCTGGGAGATGAATTCACCTTTCAGCAGGACAATAACCTAAAACACAAGGCCACTGGAGTTGCTTACTGGTTCTAGTTTTGGCTTAAATCATCTTGAAAAATCTATGTCAAGACCTGAAAATGGCTGTCTAGCAATAATTATCAGCCAAATTCATAGAAGTTGAAGAATTTTTTAAAAGAATGATGGGAAAATATTGCACAATCCAGGTGTCAAAGACTCAGCGGCTCTGCTATCTGTAATCACTACACCCCCAAACAGAATCCCTCTTCAGAGACTTACCCAGAAAGACTCACAGCTGTAATCACTCAATTGGAGACAACCCAGAATAGACTCACAGCTGTAATCACTCTTAGAGACTTACCCAGAGAGACTCACAGCTGGGATCACTATTGGAGACTTACCCAGAGACTCACAGCTGTAATCACTGGTTCTAGAGACTTACCCAAAGAGACTCACAGTAATCACTCTTAGAGACTTACCCAGAAAGACTCACAGCTGTAATCACTCTTAGAGACTTACCCAGAGAGACTCACAGCTGTAATCACTATTACCCAGAGACTGAGAGACTCAGCTGTAATCACTCTTAGAGACTTATCAGCTCACAGCTGTAATCACTCTTAGAACTTACCCAGAGACCCTGACTCACAGCTGTAATCACTCTTCAGTTACCCAGAAGACTCACAGCTGTAATCACTTTAGAGACTTACCCAGAATGATGGAGACTTAAATCACAGCTGTAATCACTCTTAGAGACTTACCCAGAGAGACTCACAGCTGTAATCACTATTGGAGACTTACCCAGAGAGACTCACAGCTGTAATCACTCTTAGAGACTTACCCAGAGAGACTCACAGCTGTAATCACTCTTAGAGACTTACCCAGAGAGACTCACAGCTGTAATCACTCTTAGAGACTTACCCAGAGAGACTCACAGCTGTAATCACTCTTAGAGACTTACCCAGAGAGACTCACAGCTGTAATCACTCTTAGAGACTTACCCAGAGAGACTCACAGCTGTAATCACTATTGGAGACTTACCCAGAGACTCACAGCTGTAATCACTCTTAGACTTACAAAGCTCAGACTCACAGCTGTAATCACTCTTAGAGACTTACCCAGAGAGACTCACAGCTGTAATCACTATTGGAGACTTACCCAGAGAGACTCACAGCTGTAATCACTCTTAGAGACTTACCCAGAGAGACTCACAGCTGTAATCACTCTTAGAGACTTACCCAGAAAGACTCACAGCTGTAATCACTCTTAGAGACTTACCCAGAAAGACTCACAGCTGTAATCACTCTTAGAGACTTACCCAGAAAGACTCACAGCTGTAATCACTCTTAGAGACTTACCCAGAAAGACTCACAGCTGTAATCACTCTTAGAGACTTACCCAGAAAGACTCACAGCTGTAATCACTCTTAGAGACTTACCCAGAAAGACTCACAGCTGTAATCACTCTTAGAGACCTACCCAGAAAGACTCACAGCTGTAATCACTCTTAGAGACCTACCCAGAAAGACTCACAGCTGTAATCACTCTTAGAGACTTACCCAGAGAGACTCACAGCTGTAATCACTCTTAGAGACTTACCCAGAGAGACTCACGGCTGTAAACGCTGCCAAAGTTTTTTCTAACTATTTGGATTTGGCTATTTCAGCCACACCCGTTGCTGAAATGAGTATAAAATCGAGCACACAGCCATGCAATCTCCATAGACAAACATTGGCAGTAGAATGGCCTTACTGAAGAGCTCATTGACTTTCAACGTGGCACCATCATAGGATGCCACCTTTCCAACAAGTCACTTTGTAAACTGAAAGAGGAATCTGGATGTGGCTGATGCCAAGAGAACACTACATGCCCGAATGCATAGTGCCAACCTTAAAGTTTGGTGGATGAGGAATAATGGTCTGGGCTGTTTTTCATGGTTCGAGCTAGGCCCCTTAGTTCCAGTGAAGGAAACCTTAATGCTACAGCATACAAGACACTCTAGACAATTCTGTGCTTCCAACTTTGTGGCAAATGTGCCTGTGCACAAAGTGAGGTCTATACAGAAATGGTTTGTTGAGATCTGTGAGGAAGAACTGACTGGCCTTGAGCCCCATCGAACACCTTGGATTCATTGGAATGTCGATTGCAAGCCAGGCCCAACATCAGTACCCGACCTAACTAATGCTCTTGTGGCTGAATGGAAGCAAGTCCTTGCAGCAATGTTCACATTTCTATTGGAAAGACTTCCCAGAAGAGTGGAGGATGTAATAGCAGCAAAGGGAGGGACCAACTCAATGTTAATGCCCATGATTTTGGAATGAGATGTTCGACAAGTAGGTGTCCACATACTTTCGGCCATGTAGTCCATCACTTTCTATCTATTTATTAATTTATCTCTTTCATTTAAATATATTTTAGTCCCACTTTGTAACACGACAAAATGTGCAATAAGTCAAGGAATACATTCAGAAGACACTGCATCTCTATCTATCTATTTACTCATTTATCTCTATTTATTCATTTATCTATATATATTAATTCATTTATCTTTATCTATTTACTCAATTATCTTTGTCTATTTATTCATTTATATTTATCTATTTATTCATTTATCTCTATCTATTCATTTATAATTATCTATTTATTCATTTATCTCTATCTATTCATTTATAATTATCTATTTATTCATTTATCTCTATCTATTCATTTATTTGATCTATTAATTCATTATCATCTTCTATGTATTAATTTATCTCTATCTATTCATTTATATTTATCTATTTATTAATTTATCTCTATCTATCAATTTATCTCTATCTATTTATTAATTTATCTCTATCTATGTATTAATTTATCTCTATCTATTCATTTATATTTATCTATTTATTAATTTATCTCTATCTATCAATTTATCTCTATCTATTTATTAATTTATCTCTATCTATGTATTAATTTATCTCTATCTATTCATTTATCTCTTTCAATCTATGAATTCATCTCTCCATTTATTTATTAATTTTGCTCTATTTATTATTTTCTCTCTATTCATTTATCGCTTTCAATTTGTGAATTTATCTCTTTCTATGTATTTATTTACTTTATCTCTATCAATCCTTTTTACTCATTTAGCTCCTGATATTTATTGATTAATTCATGTCTTTATATGTATTTATTTAACTCTTTAATTTCTATCTATTTATTAATGTATCTGTATCTATTTAGTAATTTCTTTCTTTCGTTCTATTTATTCATTCATCTATATTTTAGTCATTGATCTCTTTGTATTTTTCTCTGTCAATGTATGCATTTATGTCTATTTATTTATTAATTTATTCATATATTTCTTTATTTATTCATTTATTGCTGTCAACCTATTTATTCTTTATCTCTATCTATCTATTTATTAACTTATTTCTTTATTTTATTTTATTTCACCTTTATTTAACCAGGTAGGCTAGTTGAGAACAAGTTCTCATTTACAATTGTGACCTGGCCAAGATAAAGCAAAGCAGTTTGACACATACAACGACACAGAGTTACACATGGAGTAAAACAAACATACAGTCAATAATACAGTAGAAACATAAGTCTGTATACGATGTGAGCAAATGATGTGAGATAATGGAGGTAAAGGCAACAAAAAAAGCCATGGTGGCGAAGTAAATACAATATAGCAAGTTAAACACTGGAATGGTAGATTTGCAGTGGAAGAAAGTGCAAAGTAGAAATAAAAATAATGGGGTGCAAAATAAATAAATAAATACAGTCGGGAAAGAGGTAGTTGTTTGGGCTAAATTATAGGTGGGCTATGTACAGGTGCAGTAATCTGTAAGATGCTCTGACAGTTGGTGCTTAAAGCTAGTGAGGGAGATAAGTGTTTCCAGTTTCAGAGATTTTTGTAGTTCGTTCCAGTCATTGGCAGCAGAGAACTGGAAGGAGAGGCGGCCAAAGAAAGAATTGGTTTTGGGGGTGACCAGAGAGATATACCTGCTGGAGTGCGTGCTACAGGTGGGGGATGCTATGGTGACTAGTGAGCTGAGATAAGGGGGGACTTTACCTAGCAGGGTCTTGTAGATGACATGGAGCCAGTGGGTTTGGCGATGAGTATGAAGCGAGGGCCAGCCAACGAGAGCGTACAGGTCGCAATGGTGGGTAGTATATGGGGCTTTGGTGACAAAACGGATGGCACTGTGATAGACTGCATCCAATTTGTTGAGTAGGGTATTGGAGGCTATTTTATAAATTACATCGCCGAAGTCGAGGATCGGTAGGATGGTCAGTTTTACGAGGGTATATTTGGCAGCATGAGTAAAGGATGCTTTGTTGCGGAATAGGAAGCCAATTCTTGATTTAATTTTGGATTGGAGATGTTTGATGTGGGTCTGGAAGGAGAGTTTACAGTCTAACCAGACACCTAAGTATTTGTAGTTGTCCACGTATTCTAAGTCAGAGCCGTCCAGAGTAGTGATGTTGGACAATAATTTATCTCTGTATATTCATTAATTTAACAATTTCCCTTCATTCATATATCTCTATCTATTAATTTATCTCTTTCAATGTATTCCTTTATATCTATCTATCTATCTGTATGTATATCTATATATTGGGGCGGCAGGGTAGCCTAGTGGTTAGGGTGTTGGACTAGTAACTGAAAGGTTGCAAGTTCAAATCCCCGAGCTGACAAGGTACAGTTCTGTCGTTCTGCCCCTGAACAGGCAGTTAACTGACTTTTCCTAGGCTGTCATTGAAAATAAGAATTTGTTCTTAACGGACTTGCCTAGTTAAATAAAGATAAAATATTCATTTATATCTAGCTATTCATGTATTTATACAAATGAATTTATCTCTTTCAATTGGTTTATGTATGTATCTTTCTATTTATTAATTTATTTCTATATATATTAATTTATCCATATCTCTATTTATTAATTTATCTCTTTCTGTTTCTTAATTCATTGATATCTATTTGATTACTTCTATCTATTTAAATAACCTCACACTCAACGTCAACAAAACTAAGGAGATGATTGTGGACTTCAGGAAACAGCAGAGGGAACACCCCCCTATCCACATCGATGGAACAGTAGTGGAGAGGGTAGCAAGTTTTAAGTTCCTCGGCATACACATCACAGACAAACTGAATTGGTCCACCCACACAGACAGCATCGTGAAGAAGGCGCAGCAGCGCCTCTTCAACCTCAGGAGGCTGAAGAAATTTGGCTTGTCAGCAAAAGCACTCACAAACTTCTACAGATGCACAATCGAGAGCATCCTGGCGGGCTGTATCACCGCCTGGTACGGCAACTGCTCCGCCCACAACCGTAAGGCTCTCCAGAGGGTAGTGAGGTCTGCACAACGCATCACCGGGGGCAAACTACCTGCCCTCCAGGACACCTACACCACCCAATGTTACAGGAAGGCCATAAAGATCATCAAGGACAACAACCACCCGAGCCACTGCCTGTTCACCCCGCTATCATCCAGAAGGCGAGGTCAGTACAGGTGCATCAAAGCAGGGACCGAGAGACTGAAAAACAGCTTCTATCTCAAGGCCATCAGACTGTTAAACAGCCACCACTAACATTGTGTGGCTGCTGCCAACACACTGACTCAACTCCAGCCACTTTAATAATGGGAATTGATGGGAAATGATGTCAAATATATCACTAGTCACTTTAAACAATGCTACCTAATATAATGTTACTTACTCTACATTATTCATCTCATATGCATACGTATATACTGTACTCTATATCATCTACTGCATCTTTATGTAATACATGTATCACTAGCCACTTTAACTATGCCACTTTGTTTACATACTCATCTCATATGTATATACTGTACTCGATACCATCTACTGCATCTTGCCTATGCTGCTCTGTACCATCACTCATTCATATATCCTTATGTACATATTCCTTATCCCCTTACACTGTGTATAAGACAGTAGTTTTGGAATTGTTAGTTCGATTACTCGTTGGTTATTACTGCATTGTCGGAACTAGAAGCACAAGCATTTCGCTACACTCGCATTAACATCTGCTAACCATGTGTATGTGACAAATAACATTTGATTTGATTTGATTTCATTTCATTTGATGTCCAGACTGGTACTGGGACTGAGAGGCATGTCCAGACTGGTACTGAGAGGCATGTCCAGACTGGTACTGAGAGGCATGTCCAGACTGGTACTGAGAGGCATGTCCAGACTGGTACTGAGAGGCATGTCCAGACAGGGGGTTGGGACTGCAGAGAATAGAGTCCCAGAGAATAGAGTCCCAGAGAATAGAGTCCCAGAGAATAGAGTCCCAGAGAATAGAGTCCCTTTGTGTGCCAAGTCACACTGCACCATACAGGGATGGGGAAAGAGACCCGTGGCATCAGCCCACAGCATATGCCACTAGTCTAACTTTTTATCTACTTTGGGAAGTCACATTCCCCCTCTACTTGTTAGCCCCTGAAAAGCTCAGCCACAAAAGAACAGAAAACTTGTTTTAGAAAAAGAGCCTCTCTATTGGGAAAAGAGCGATAAAAGGTTTTGCTTTTGTGCTGAGCGCTAACTGGTCGCAATTTCAATTTCCTTTCGGAGCTGAAAAGGAGAGAAGAAAATTATGTTTTACTAATTGACATACGTGGTTCAAATTAATTTAGCCGTTCTGTTTCTAAACGGCTAAACGTTTCTATTGACATTCACCACAGCAGCTCTTTCAGAGGAACTGAAACTGCACTTTAGACTGTGTTTCTTTTGTCTTTCCAAAAAACTGGCTGCTACCAGCACAATGACAAATTAAAACTTTGGTTTCATGGCAATGGCACAGAAGACCAGCTTTATTCTGAGTTTAAAAGAAACGTCAATGGTGCCTCACTTAGTGACGGGCTTTCTACGTGTTGTAGTCATTTAGAGTGGACCAGGCTGTTTATTGTGGCCTTTGGAACGTTGTCCCCACTCCTCTTCAATGGCTGTGCGAAGTTGACAGATATTTGGCGGGAACTGGAACACACTGTCGTATACGTCCATCCAGAGCATCCCAAACAGGCTCAATGATGACATGTCTGGTGAGTATGCAGGCCATGTAAGAACTGGGAAATGTTTAGCTTCCAGGAAATGTGTACAGATCCTTGTGACATTGTGTACAGATCCTTGCTACATTGTGTACAGATCCTTGCTACATTGTGTACAGATCCTTGCTACATTGTGGACAGATCCTTGTGACATTGTGTACAGATCCGTGCTACATTGTGTACAGATCCTTGCTACATTGTGTACAGATCCTTGTGACATTGTGTACAGATCCTTGTGACATTGTGTACAGATCCTTGCTACATTGTGTACAGATCCTTTTGACATTGTGTACAGATCCGTGCTACATTGTGTACAGATCCTTGTGACATTGTGTACAGATCCTTGTGACATTGTGTACAGATCCTTGCTACATTGTGTACAGATCCTTGCTACATTGTGTACAGATCCTTGTGACATTGTGTACAGATCCTTGCTACATTGTGTACAGATCCTTTTGACATTGTGTACAGATCCTTGTGACATTGTGTACAGATCCTTGTGACATTGTGTACAGATCCTTGCTACAATGTGTATAGATCATTGTGACATTGTGTACAGATCCGTGTGACATTGTGTACAGATCCTTGCTACATTGTGTACAGATCATTGTGACATTGTGTACAGATCCTTGTGACATTGTGTACAGATCCGTGTGACATTGTGTACAGATCCTTGCTACATTGTGTATAGATCATTGTGACATTGTGTACAGATCCGTGTGACATTGTGTACAGATCCTTGCTACATTGTGTACAGATCCTTGTGACATTGTGTACAGATCCTTGTGACATTGTGTACAGATCCTTGCTACATTGTGTACAGATCCTTGTGACATTGTGTACAGATCCTTGCTACATTGTGTACAGATCCTTTTGACATTGTGTACAGATCCTTGTGACATTGTGTACAGATCCTTGTGACATTGTGTACAGATCCTTGCTACATTGTGTATAGATCATTGTGACATTGTGTACAGATCCGTGTGACATTGTGTACAGATCCTTGCTACATTGTGTACAGATCCTTGTGACATTGTGTACAGATCCTTGTGACATTGTGTACAGATCCTTGCTACATTGTGTACAGATCCTTGTGACATTGTGGACAGATCCTTGTGACATTGTGTACAGATCCTTGTGACATTGTGTACAGATCCTTGTGACATTGTGTACAGATCCTTGTGACATTGTGTACAGATCCTTGTGACATTGTGTACAGATCCTTGTGACATTGTGTACAGATCCTTGCAGCATTGTGGACAGTGATTGCTACAGAGGAATGGCACGACAATGGGCCTCAGGATCTCATTACAGTATCTCTGAGATTTCAAATTGCCATCAATAAAATGCAATTTTGTTCGCTGTCTGTAGCTTATGCCTGCCCATACCCCACCGCCACCATGGGGCACTCTGTTCACAACGTTGGCAGGGTAGCCTAGTGGTTAGAGCGTTGGACTAGTAACCGGAAGGTTGCAAGTTCAAACCCCCGAGCTGACAAGGTACAAATCTGTCGTTCTGCCCCTGAACAGGCAGTTAACCCACTGTTCCTAGGCTGTCATTGAAAATAAGAATTTGTTCTTAACTGACTTGCCTGGTTAAATAAAGGTAAATAAAAAATAATAATCAGCAAACCTCTTGCCCACACAACACCATACGTGCTGTCTGCCATTTGCCCGGTACAGTTGAAACCAGAATTCATACATCAACAGCCAGCGGCCATTGAAGGTGAACATTTGTGAAGGACACACATCAACAGCGAGCCAGCAGCCATCGAAGGTGAACATTTGCGCACTGAAATCATTTTCGAAGCCGAACTGCAGTCAGGTCACGACCCTGGTGAGAGTTTCTGAGAGTTTGTGCAGAAATTATTTGGGTTTGCAAACCCACAGTTTCATCAGCTGTCCAGGTGGCTGTTCTCAGATGATCCCGCAGGGGAAGAAGCTGGATGTGGAGGTCCTGGGCTGCCGTGGTTACATACATACGGTTTGACATACTTCCAAATAAACGAACCGTTGAATGCGGTTTATGGTAGAAAAATGAACATTCAATTCTCTGGCAACAGCTCTGGCGGACAGTAAGCAGGGACAATGTAGCTCCATCAGAACTGCTGACATGGAGCTGGTCAGATAATACTTCATCTGGCAGGCATACTGTAGACATCTCTCCTAGATACATAATGATCAGACCCATACTGTAGACATCTCTCCTAGATACATAATGATCAGACCCATACTGTAGACATCTCTCCTAGATACATAATGATCAGACCCATACTGTAGACATCTCTCCTAGATACATAATGATCAGACCCATACTGTAGACATCTCTCCTAGATACATAATGATCAGACCCATACTGTAGACATAGACATCTCTGTAGACATCTAGATACATAATGATCAGACCCATACTGTAGACATCTCTCCTAGATACATAATGATCAGACCCATACTGTAGACATCTCTCCTAGATACATAATGATCAGACCCATACTGTAGACATCTCTCCTAGATACATAGATACATAATGATACAGACCCATACTGTAGACATCTCTCCTAGATACATAATGATCAGACCCATACTGTAGACATCTCTCCAAGATACATAATGATCAGACCCATACTGTAGACATCTCTCCAGATACATAATGATCAGACCCATACTGTAGACATCTCTCCAAGATACATAATGATCAGACCCATACTGTAGACATCTCTCCTAGATACATAATGATCAGACCCATACTGTAGACATCTCACTAAGATACATAATGATCAGACCCATACTGTAGACATCTCACTAAGATACATAATGATCAGACCCATACTGTAGACATCTCTCCAATATATATAATGATCAGACCCATACTGTAGACATCTCTCCTAGATACATAATGATCAGACCCATACTGTAGACATCTCACTAAGATACATAATGATCAGACCCATACTGTAGACATCTCTCCTAGATACATAATGATCAGACCCATACTGTAGACATCTCTCCTAGATACATAATGATCAGACCCATACTGTAGACATCTCTCCTAGATACATAATGATCAGACCCATACTGTAGACATCTCACTAAGATACATAATGATCAGACCCATACTGTAGACATCTCTCCTAGATACATAATGATCAGACCCATACTGTAGACATCTCTCCTAGATACATAATGATCAGACCCATACTGTAGACATCTCTCCTAGATACATAATGATCAGACCCATACTGTAGACATCTCACTAAGATACATAATGATCAGACCCATACTGTAGACATCTCTCCTAGATACATAATGATCAGACCCATACTGTAGACATCTCTCCTAGATACATAATGATCAGACCCATACTGTAGACATCTCTCATAATGATCAGACCCATACTGTAGATACATAATGATCAGACCCATACTGTAGACATCTCTCCTAGATACATAATGATCAGACCCATACTGTAGACATCTCTCCTAGATACATAATGATCAGACCCATACTGTAGACATCTCTCCTAGATACATAATGATCAGACCCATACTGTAGACATCTCTCCTAGATACATAATGATCAGACCCATACTGTAGACATCTCTCCTAGATACATAATGATCAGACCCATACTGTAGACATCTCTCCAAGATACATAATGATCAGACCCATACTGTAGACATCTCTCCAAGATACATAATGATCAGACCCATACTGTAGACATCTCTCCTAGATACATAATGATCAGACCCATACTGTAGACATCTCTCTAAGATACATAATGATCAGACCCATACTGTAGACATCTCTCCTAGATACATAATGATCAGACCCATACTGTAGACATCTCTCCTAGATACATAATGATCAGACCCATACTGTAGACATCTCTCCTAGATACATAATGATCAGACCCATACTGTAGACATCTCTCCTAGATACATAATGATCAGACCCATACTGTAGACATCTCTCCTAGATACATAATGATCAGACCCATACTGTAGACATCTCTCCTAGATACATAATGATCAGACCCATACTGTAGACATCTCTCCTCATAATGATCTAGATACATAATGATCAGACCCATACTGTAGACATCTCTCCTAGATACATAATGATCAGACCCATACTGTAGACATCTCTCCTAGATACATAATGATCAGACCCATACTGTAGACATCTCTCCTAGATACATAATGATCAGACCCATACTGTAGACATCTCTCCAGATACATAATGATCAGACCCATACTGTAGACATCTCTCCTAGATACATAATGATCAGACCCATACTGTAGACATCTCTCCAAGATACATAATGATCAGACCCATACTGTAGACATCTCTCCAAGATACATAATGATCAGACCCATACTGTAGACATCTCTCCAAGATACATAATGATCAGACCCATACTGTAGACATCTCTCCAAGATACATAATGATCAGACCCATACTGTAGACATCTCTCCAAGATACATAATGATCAGACCCATACTGTAGACATCTCTCCAAGATACATAATGATCAGACCCATACTGTAGACATCTCTCCAAGATACATAATGATCAGACCCATACTGTAGACATCTCTCCTAGATACATAATGATCAGACCCATACTGTAGACATCTCTCCTAGATACATAATGATCAGACCCATACTGTAGACATCTCTCCTAGATACATAATGATCAGACCCATACTGATAGACATCTGTCATCTCTAGATACATAATGATCAGACCCATACTGTAGACATCTCTCCTAGATACATAATGATCAGACCCATACTGTAGACATCTCTCCTAGATACATAATGATCAGACCCATACTGTAGACATCTCTCCTAGATACATAATGATCAGACCCATACTGTAGACATCTCTCCTAGATACATAATGATCAGACCCATACTGTAGACATCTCTCCTAGATACATAATGATCAGACCCATACTGTAGACATCTCTCTAGATACATAATGATCAGACCCATACTGTAGACATCTCTCCTAGATACATAATGATCAGACCCATACTGTAGACATCTCTCCTAGATACATAATGATCAGACCCATACTGTAGACATCTCTCCTAGATACATAATGATCAGACCCATACTGTAGACATCTCTCCTAGATACATAATGATCAGACCCATACTGTAGACATCTCTCCTAGATACATAATGATCAGACCCATACTGTAGACATCTCTCCTAGATACATAATGATCAGACCCATACTGTAGACATCTCTCCTAGATACATAATGATCAGACCCATACTGTAGACATCTCTCCTAGATACATAATGATCAGACCCATACTGTAGACATCTCTCCTAGATACATAATGATCAGACCCATACTGTAGACATCTCTCCTAGATACATAATGATCAGACCCATACTGTAGACATCTCTCCTAGATACATAATGATCAGACCCATACTGTAGACATCTCTCCTAGATACATAATGATCAGACCCATACTGTAGACATCTCTCCTAGATACATAATGATCAGACCCATACTGTAGACATCTCTCCTAGATACATAATGATCAGACCCATACTGTAGACATCTCTCCTAGATACATAATGATCAGACCCATACTGTAGACATCTCTCCTAGATACATAATGATCAGACCCATACTGTAGACATCTCTCCTAGATACATAATGATCAGACCCATACTGTAGACATCTCTCCTAGATACATAATGATCAGACCCATACTGTAGACATCTCTCCTAGATACATAATGATCAGACCCATACTGTAGACATCTCTCCAAGATACATAATGATCAGACCCATACTGTAGACATCTCTCCTAGATACATAATGATCAGACCCATACTGTAGACATCTCTCCTAGATACATAATGATCAGACCCATACTGTAGACATCTCTCCTAGATACATAATGATCAGACCCATACTGTAGACATCTCTCCTAGATACATAATGATCAGACCCATACTGTAGACATCTCTCCTAGATACATAATGATCAGACCCATACTGTAGACATCTCTCCAAGATACATAATGATCAGACCCATACTGTAGACATCTCTCCTAGATACATAATGATCAGACCCATACTGTAGACATCTCTCCTAGATACATAATGATCAGACCCATACTGTAGACATCTCTCCTAGATACATAATGATCAGACCCATACTGTAGACATCTCTCCTAGATACATAATGATCAGACCCATACTGTAGACATCTCTCCTAGATACATAATGATCAGACCCATACTGTAGACATCTCTCCTAGATACATAATGATCAGACCCATACTGTAGACATCTCTCCTAGATACATAATGATCAGACCCATACTGTAGACATCTCTCCTAGATACATAATGATCAGACCCATACTGTAGACATCTCAGACCCATAGATACATAATGATCAGACCCATACTGTAGACATCTCTCCTAGATACATAATGATCAGACCCATACTGTAGACATCTCTCCTAGATACATAATGATCAGACCCATACTGTAGACATCTCACCAAGATACATAATGATCAGACCCATACTGTAGACATCTCTCCTAGATACATAATGATCAGACCCATACTGTAGACATCTCTCCAAGATACATAATGATCAGACCCATACTGTAGACATCTCTCCAAGATACATAATGATCAGACCCATACTGTAGACATCTCTCCTAGATACATAATGATCAGACCCATACTGTAGACATCTCTCCTAGATACATAATGGTCAGACCCATACTGTAGACATCTCTCCTAGATACATAATGATCAGACCCATACTGTAGACATCTCTCCAAGATACATAATGATCAGACCCATACTGTAGACATCTCTCCTAGATACATAATGGTCAGACCCATACTGTAGACATCTCTCCTAGATACATAATGATCAGACCCATACTGTAGACATCTCTCCTAGATACATAATGGTCAGACCCATACTGTAGACATCTCTCCTAGATACATAATGATCAGACCCATACTGTAGACATCTCTCCTAGATACATAATGATCAGACCCATACTGTAGACATCTCTCCAAGATACATAATGATCAGACCCATACTGTAGACATCTCTCCTAGATACATAATGATCAGACCCATACTGTAGACATCTCTCCTAGATACATAATGATCAGACCCATACTGTAGACATCTCACTAAGATACATAATGATCAGACCCATACTGTAGACATCTCTCCTAGATACATAATGATCAGACCCATACTGTAGACATCTCTCCTAGATACATAATGATCAGACCCATACTGTAGACATCTCTCCTAGATACATAATGATCAGACCCATACTGTAGACATCTCTCCTAGATACATAATGATCAGACCCATACTGTAGACATCTCTCCTAGATACATAATGATCAGACCCATACTGTAGACATCTCTCCTAGATACATAATGATCAGACCCATACTGTAGACATCTCTCCTAGATACATAATGATCAGACCCATACTGTAGACATCTCTCCTAGATACATAATGATCAGACCCATACTGTAGACATCTCTCCTAGATACATAATGATCAGACCCATACTGTAGACATCTCTCCAAGATACATAATGATCAGACCCATACTGTAGACATCTCTCCTAGATACATAATGATCAGACCCATACTGTAGACATCTCTCCAAGATACATAATGATCAGACCCATACTGTAGACATCTCTCCTAGATACATAATGATCAGACCCATACTGTAGACATCTCTCCTAGATACATAATGATCAGACCCATACTGTAGACATCTCTCCTAGATACATAATGATCAGACCCATACTGTAGACATCTCTCCTAGATACATAATGATCAGACCCATACTGTAGACATCTCTCCTAGATACATAATGATCAGACCCATACTGTAGACATCTCTCCTAGATACATAATGATCAGACCCATACTGTAGACATCTCTCCTAGATACATAATGATCAGACCCATACTGTAGACATCTCTCCTAGATACATAATGATCAGACCCATACTGTAGACATCTCTCCTAGATACATAATGATCAGACCCATACTGTAGACATCTCTCCTAGATACATAATGATCAGACCCATACTGTAGACATCTCTCCTAGATACATAATGATCAGACCCATACTGTAGACATCTCTCCTAGATACATAATGATCAGACCCATACTGTAGACATCTCTCCAAGATACATAATGATCAGACCCATACTGTAGACATCTCTCCTAGATACATAATGATCAGACCCATACTGTAGACATCTCTCCAAGATACATAATGATCAGACCCATACTGTAGACATCTCTCCTAGATACATAATGATCAGACCCATACTGTAGACATCTCTCCTAGATACATAATGATCAGACCCATACTGTAGACATCTCTCCTAGATACATAATGATCAGACCCATACTGTAGACATCTCTCCTAGATACATAATGATCAGACCCATACTGTAGACATCTCTCCTAGATACATAATGATCAGACCCATACTGTAGACATCTCTCCTAGATACATAATGATCAGACCCATACTGTAGACATCTCTCCTAGATACATAATGATCAGACCCATACTGTAGACATCTCTCCTAGATACATAATGATCAGACCCATACTGTAGACATCTCTCCTAGATACATAATGATCAGACCCATACTGTAGACATCTCTCCTAGATACATAATGATCAGACCCATACTGTAGACATCTCTCCTAGATACATAATGATCAGACCCATACTGTAGACATCTCTCCTAGATACATAATGATCAGACCCATACTGTAGACATCTCTCCTAGATACATAATGATCAGACCCATACTGTAGACATCTCTCCTAGATACATAATGATCAGACCCATACTGTAGACATCTCTCCTAGATACATAATGATCAGACCCATACTGTAGACATCTCTCCTAGATACATAATGATCAGACCCATACTGTAGACATCTCTCCTAGATACATAATGATCAGACCCATACTGTAGACATCTCTCCTAGATACATAATGATCAGACCCATACTGTAGACATCTCTCCTAGATACATAATGATCAGACCCATACTGTAGACATCTCTCCTAGATACATAATGATCAGACCCATACTGTAGACATCTCTCCTAGATACATAATGATCAGACCCATACTGTAGACATCTCTCCAAGATATATAATGATCAGACCCATACTGTAGACATCTCTCCTAGATACATAATGATCAGACCCATACTGTAGACATCTCTCCAAGATACATAATGATCAGACCCATACTGTAGACATCTCTCCTAGATACATAATGATCAGACCCATACTGTAGACATCTCTCCTAGATACATAATGATCAGACCCATACTGTAGACATCTCTCCAAGATACATAATGATCAGACCCATACTGTAGACATCTCTCCTAGATACATAATGATCAGACCCATACTGTAGACATCTCTCCTAGATACATAATGATCAGACCCATACTGTAGACATCTCTCCTAGATACATAATGATCAGACCCATACTGTAGACATCTCTCCTAGATACATAATGATCAGACCCATACTGTAGACATCTCTCCTAGATACATAATGATCAGACCCATACTGTAGACATCTCTCCTAGATACATAATGATCAGACCCATACTGTAGACATCTCACTAAGATACATAATGATCAGACCCATACTGTAGACATCTCTCCTAGATACATAATGATCAGACCCATACTGTAGACATCTCTCCTAGATACATAATGATCAGACCCATACTGTAGACATCTCTCCTAGATACATAATGATCAGACCCATACTGTAGACATCTCTCCTAGATACATAATGATCAGACCCATACTGTAGACATCTCTCCTAGATACATAATGATCAGACCCATACTGTAGACATCTCTCCTAGATACATAATGATCAGACCCATACTGTAGACATCTCTCCAAGATACATAATGATCAGACCCATACTGTAGACATCTCTCCTAGATACATAATGATCAGACCCATACTGTAGACATCTCTCCTAGATACATAATGATCAGACCCATACTGTAGACATCTCTCCTAGATACATAATGATCAGACCCATACTGTAGACATCTCACTAAGATACATAATGATCAGACCCATACTGTAGACATCTCTCCTAGATACATAATGATCAGACCCATACTGTAGACATCTCACTAAGATACATAATGATCAGACCCATACTGTAGACATCTCACTAAGATACATAATGATCAGACCCATACTGTAGACATCTCACTAAGATACATAATGGTCAGACCCATACTGTAGACATCTCTCCTAGATACATAATGATCAGACCCATACTGTAGACATCTCACTAAGATACATAATGATCAGACCCATACTGTAGACATCTCTCCTAGATACATAATGATCAGACCCATACTGTAGACATCTCTCCAAGATACATAATGATCAGACCCATACTGTAGACATCTCTCCAAGATACATAATGATCAGACCCATACTGTAGACATCTCTCCTAGATACATAATGATCAGACCCATACTGTAGACATCTCTCCTAGATACATAATGGTCAGACCCATACTGTAGACATCTCTCCTAGATACATAATGATCAGACCCATACTGTAGACATCTCTCCTAGATACATAATGATCAGACCCATACTGTAGACATCTCTCCTAGATACATAATGATCAGACCCATACTGTAGACATCTCTCTAAGATACATAATGATCAGATCCATACTGTAGACATCTCTCCTAGATACATAATGATCAGACCCATACTGTAGACATCTCTCCAAGATACATAATGGTCAGACCCATACTGTAGACATCTCTCCTAGATACATAATGATCAGACCCATACTGTAGACATCTCTCCTAGATACATAATGATCAGACCCATACTGTAGACATCTCTCCTAGATACATAATGATCAGACCCATACTGTAGACATCTCTCCTAGATACATAATGATCAGACCCATACTGTAGACATCTCTCCTAGATACATAATGATCAGACCCATACTGTAGACATCTCTCCTAGATACATAATGATCAGACCCATACTGTAGACATCTCTCCTAGATACATAATGATCAGACCCATACTGTAGACATCTCTCCTAGATACATAATGATCAGACCCATACTGTAGACATCTCTCCTAGATACATAATGATCAGACCCATACTGTAGACATCTCTCCTAGATACATAATGATCAGACCCATACTGTAGACATCTCTCCTAGATACATAATGATCAGACCCATACTGTAGACATCTCTCCTAGATACATAATGATCAGACCCATACTGTAGACATCTCTCCTAGATACATAATGATCAGACCCATACTGTAGACATCTCTCCTAGATACATAATGATCAGACCCATACTGTAGACATCTCTCCTAGATACATAATGATCAGACCCATACTGTAGACATCTCTCCTAGATACATAATGATCAGACCCATACTGTAGACATCTCTCCTAGATACATAATGATCAGACCCATACTGTAGACATCTCTCCTAGATACATAATGATCAGACCCATACTGTAGACATCTCTCCTAGATACATAATGATCAGACCCATACTGTAGACATCTCTCCTAGATACATAATGATCAGACCCATACTGTAGACATCTCTCCTAGATACATAATGATCAGACCCATACTGTAGACATCTCTCCTAGATACATAATGGTCAGACCCATACTGTAGACATCTCTCCTAGATACATAATGATCAGACCCATACTGTAGACATCTCTCCTAGATACATAATGATCAGACCCATACTGTAGACATCTCTCCTAGATACATAATGATCAGACCCATACTGTAGACATCTCTCCAAGATACATAATGATCAGACCCATACTGTAGACATCTCTCCTAGATACATAATGATCAGACCCATACTGTAGACATCTCACTAAGATATATAATGATCAGACCCATACTGTAGACATCTCACTAAGATACATAATGATCAGACCCATACTGTAGACATCTCTCCTAGATACATAATGATCAGACCCATACTGTAGACATCTCTCCAAGATACATAATGATCAGACCCATACTGTAGACATCTCTCCTAGATACATAATGATCAGACCCATACTGTAGACATCTCACTAAGATATATAATGATCAGACCCATACTGTAGACATCTCACTAAGATACATAATGATCAGACCCATACTGTAGACATCTCACTAAGATACATAATGATCAGACCCATACTGTAGACATCTCACTAAGATACATAATGATCAGACCCATACTGTAGACATCTCTCCTAGATACATAATGATCAGACCCATACTGTAGACATCTCTCCTAGATACATAATGATCAGACCCATACTGTAGACATCTCTCCTAGATATATAATGATCAGACCCATACTGTAGACATCTCTCCTAGATACATAATGATCAGACCCATACTGTAGACATCTCTCCAAGATACATAATGATCAGACCCATACTGTAGACATCTCACTAAGATATATAATGATCAGACCCATACTGTAGACATCTCTCCTAGATATATAATGATCAGACCCATACTGTAGACATCTCTCCAAGATACATAATGATCAGACCCATACTGTAGACATCTCACTAAGATATATAATGATCAGACCCATACTGTAGACATCTCTCCTAGATATATAATGATCAGACCCATACTGTAGACATCTCTCCAAGATACATAATGATCAGACCCATACTGTAGACATCTCACTAAGATATATAATGATCAGACCCATACTGTAGACATCTCTCCTAGATATATAATGATCAGACCCATACTGTAGACATCTCACTAAGATATATAATGATCAGACCCATACTGTAGACATCTCTCCTAGATATATAATGATCAGACCCATACTGTAGACATCTCTCCAAGATACATAATGATCAGACCCATACTGTAGACATCTCACTAAGATATATAATGATCAGACCCATACTGTAGACATCTCTCCTAGATATATAATGATCAGACCCATACTGTAGACATCTCTCCTAGATACATAATGATCAGACCCATACTGTAGACATCTCTCCTAGATACATAATGATCAGACCCATACTGTAGACATCTCTCCTAGATACATAATGATCAGACCCATACTGTAGACATCTCTCCTAGATACATAATGGTCAGACCCATACTGTAGACATCTCTCCTAGATACATAATGATCAGACCCATACTGTAGACATCTCTCCTAGATACATAATGATCAGACCCATACTGTAGACATCTCTCCTAGATACATAATGATCAGACCCATACTGTAGACATCTCTCCTAGATACATAATGGTCAGACCCATACTGTAGACATCTCTCCTAGATACATAATGATCAGACCCATACTGTAGACATCTCTCCTAGATACATAATGATCAGACCCATACTGTAGACATCTCTCCTAGATACATAATGATCAGACCCATACTGTAGACATCTCTCCTAGATACATAATGATCAGACCCATACTGTAGACATCTCTCCAAGATACATAATGATCAGACCCATACTGTAGACATCTCTCCTAGATACATAATGATCAGACCCATACTGTAGACATCTCTCCTAGATACATAATGATCAGACCCATACTGTAGACATCTCTCCTAGATACATAATGATCAGACCCATACTGTAGACATCTCTCCTAGATACATAATGATCAGACCCATACTGTAGACATCTCTCCTAGATACATAATGATCAGACCCATACTGTAGACATCTCACTAAGATACATAATGATCAGACCCATACTGTAGACATCTCTCCTAGATACATAATGATCAGACCCATACTGTAGACATCTCTCCTAGATACATAATGATCAGACCCATACTGTAGACATCTCACTAAGATACATAATGATCAGACCCATACTGTAGACATCTCTCCTAGATACATAATGATCAGACCCATACTGTAGACATCTCTCCTAGATACATAATGATCAGACCCATACTGTAGACATCTCTCCTAGATACATAATGATCAGACCCATACTGTAGACATCTCTCCTAGATACATAATGATCAGACCCATACTGTAGACATCTCTCCTAGATACATAATGATCAGACCCATACTGTAGACATCTCTCCTAGATACATAATGATCAGACCCATACTGTAGACATCTCTCCTAGATACATAATGATCAGACCCATACTGTAGACATCTCTCCTAGATACATAATGATCAGACCCATACTGTAGACATCTCTCCTAGATACATAATGATCAGACCCATACTGTAGACATCTCTCCTAGATACATAATGGTCAGACCCATACTGTAGACATCTCTCCTAGATACATAATGATCAGACCCATACTGTAGACATCTCTCCTAGATACATAATGATCAGACCCATACTGTAGACATCTCTCCTAGATACATAATGATCAGACCCATACTGTAGACATCTCTCCTAGATACATAATGATCAGACCCATACTGTAGACATCTCTCCAAGATACATAATGATCAGACCCATACTGTAGACATCTCTCCTAGATACATAATGATCAGACCCATACTGTAGACATCTCTCCTAGATACATAATGATCAGACCCATACTGTAGACATCTCTCCTAGATACATAATGATCAGACCCATACTGTAGACATCTCTCCTAGATACATAATGATCAGACCCATACTGTAGACATCTCTCCTAGATACATAATGATCAGACCCATACTGTAGACATCTCACTAAGATACATAATGATCAGACCCATACTGTAGACATCTCTCCTAGATACATAATGATCAGACCCATACTGTAGACATCTCTCCTAGATACATAATGATCAGACCCATACTGTAGACATCTCACTAAGATACATAATGATCAGACCCATACTGTAGACATCTCTCCTAGATACATAATGATCAGACCCATACTGTAGACATCTCTCCTAGATACATAATGATCAGACCCATACTGTAGACATCTCTCCTAGATACATAATGATCAGACCCATACTGTAGACATCTCTCCTAGATACATAATGATCAGACCCATACTGTAGACATCTCTCCTAGATACATAATGATCAGACCCATACTGTAGACATCTCTCCTAGATACATAATGATCAGACCCATACTGTAGACATCTCTCCTAGATACATAATGATCAGACCCATACTGTAGACATCTCTCCTAGATACATAATGATCAGACCCATACTGTAGACATCTCTCCTAGATACATAATGATCAGACCCATACTGTAGACATCTCTCTAAGATACATAATGATCAGACCCATACTGTAGACATCTCTCCAAGATACATAATGATCAGACCCATACTGTAGACATCTCTCCTAGATACATAATGATCAGACCCATACTGTAGACATCTCTCCAAGATACATAATGATCAGACCCATACTGTAGACATCTCTCCTAGATACATAATGATCAGACCCATACTGTAGACATCTCTCCTAGATACATAATGATCAGACCCATACTGTAGACATCTCTCCTAGATACATAATGATCAGACCCATACTGTAGACATCTCTCCTAGATACATAATGATCAGACCCATACTGTAGACATCTCTCCTAGATACATAATGATCAGACCCATACTGTAGACATCTCTCCTAGATACATAATGATCAGACCCATACTGTAGACATCTCTCCTAGATACATAATGATCAGACCCATACTGTAGACATCTCTCTAAGATACATAATGATCAGACCCATACTGTAGACATCTCTCCTAGATACATAATGATCAGACCCATACTGTAGACATCTCTCCAAGATACATAATGATCAGACCCATACTGTAGACATCTCTCCTAGATACATAATGATCAGACCCATACTGTAGACATCTCTCCTAGATACATAATGATCAGACCCATACTGTAGACATCTCTCCAAGATATATAATGATCAGACCCATACTGTAGACATCTCTCCAAGATACATAATGGTCAGACCCATACTGTAGACATCTCTCCTAGATACATAATGATCAGACCCATACTGTAGACATCTCTCCTAGATACATAATGATCAGACCCATACTGTAGACATCTCTCCAAGATACATAATGATCAGACCCATACTGTAGACATCTCTCCTAGATACATAATGGTCAGACCCATACTGTAGACATCTCTCCTAGATACATAATGATCAGACCCATACTGTAGACATCTCTCCAAGATACATAATGATCAGACCCATACTGTAGACATCTCTCCTAGATACATAATGATCAGACCCATACTGTAGACATCTCTCCTAGATACATAATGATCAGACCCATACTGTAGACATCTCTCCAAGATATATAATGATCAGACCCATACTGTAGACATCTCTCCAAGATACATAATGGTCAGACCCATACTGTAGACATCTCACTAAGATACATAATGATCAGACCCATACTGTAGACATCTCTCCTAGATACATAATGGTCAGACCCATACTGTAGACATCTCTCCTAGATACATAATGATCAGACCCATACTGTAGACATCTCTCCTAGATACATAATGGTCAGACCCATACTGTAGACATCTCTCCTAGATACATAATGATCAGACCCATACTGTAGACATCTCTCCTAGATACATAATGATCAGACCCATACTGTAGACATCTCTCCTAGATACATAATGATCAGACCCATACTGTAGACATCTCACTAAGATACATAATGATCAGATCCATACTGTAGACATCTCTCCTAGATACATAATGATCAGACCCATACTGTAGACATCTCTCCAAGATACATAATGGTCAGACCCATACTGTAGACATCTCTCCTAGATACATAATGATCAGACCCATACTGTAGACATCTCTCCTAGATACATAATGATCAGACCCATACTGTAGACATCTCTCCTAGATACATAATGATCAGACCCATACTGTAGACATCTCTCCAAGATACATAATGATCAGACCCATACTGTAGACATCTCTCCAATATATATAATGATCAGACCCATACTGTAGACATCTCTCCAAGATACATAATGATCAGACCCATACTGTAGACATCTCTCCAAGATACATAATGATCAGACCCATACTGTAGACATCTCTCCAATATATATAATGATCAGACCCATACTGTAGACATCTCTCCAAGATACATAATGATCAGACCCATACTGTAGACATCTCTCCAATATATATAATGATCAGACCCATACTGTAGACATCTCTCCTAGATACATAATGATCAGACCCATACTGTAGACATCTCTCCAAGATACATAATGATCAGACCCATACTGTAGACATCTCTCCAAGATACATAATGATCAGACCCATACTGTAGACATCTCACTAAGATACATAATGATCAGACCCATACTGTAGACATCTCTCCTAGATACATAATGGTCAGACCCATACTGTAGACATCTCACTAAGATACATAATGATCAGACCCATACTGTAGACATCTCTCCAAGATATATAATGATCAGACCCATACTGTAGACATCTCACTAAGATACATAATGATCAGACCCATACTATAGACATCTCTCCAAGATACATAATGATCAGACCCATACTATAGACATCTCTCCAAGATACATAATGATCAGACCCATACTGTAGACATCTCTCCAAGATACATAATGATCAGACCCATACTGTAGACATCTCTCCAAGATACATAATGATCAGACCCATACTATAGACATCTCTCCAAGATACATAATGATCAGACCCATACTGTAGACATCTCTCCAAGATACATAATGATCAGACCCATACTGTAGACATCTCTCCAAGATACATAATGATCAGACCCATACTGTAGACATCTCTCCAAGATACATAATGATCAGACCCATACTGTAGACATCTCTCCAAGATACATAATGGTCAGACCCATACTGTAGACATCTCTCCTAGATACATAATGATCAGACCCATACTGTAGACATCTCACTAAGATACATAATGGTCAGACCCATACTGTAGACATCTCTCCAAGATATATAATGATCAGACCCATACTGTAGACATCTCTCCTAGATACATAATGATCAGACCCATACTGTAGACATCTCACTAAGATACATAATGATCAGACCCATACTGTAGACATCTCTCCAAGATACATAATGATCAGACCCATACTGTAGACATCTCTCCAAGATACATAATGATCAGACCCATACTGTAGACATCTCTCCAAGATACATAATGATCAGACCCATACTGTAGACATCTCTCCAAGATACATAATGATCAGACCCATACTGTAGACATCTCTCCAAGATACATAATGATCAGACCCATACTGTAGACATCTCTCCAAGATACATAATGATCAGACCCATACTGTAGACATCTCTCCTAGATACATAATGGTCAGACCCATACTGTAGACATCTCTCCAAGATACATAATGATCAGACCCATACTGTAGACATCTCACTAAGATACATAATGATCAGACCCATACTGTAGACATCTCTCCAAGATACATAATGATCAGACCCATACTGTAGACATCTCACTAAGATACTTAATGGTCAGACCCATACTGTAGACATCTCTCCAAGATACATAATGGTCAGACCCATACTGTAGACATCTGTAGATGGACTGCTTGAAGAACAGGCATTTCTCATTTTCTTGCCTTGACATACAGGTCATGCTCTAACAGTTGACCAAGCACCTTTAGCTAACACCTGTACACTGTAGCTAACACCTGTACACTGTATCTAACACCTGTACACTGTAGCTAACACCTGTACACTGTAGCTAAAACCGGTACACTGTAGCTAACATCCGTACACTGTAGCTAACACCTGTACACTGTAGCTAACACCTGTACACTGTAGCTAACACCGGTACACTGTACTTAACACCTGTACTCTGTAGCTAACATCTGTACACTGTAGCTAACACCTGTACACTGTAGCTCGCACCTGTACACTGTACTTAACACCTGTACACTGTAGCTAACATCTGTACACTGTAACTAACACCCAACACTGTAGCTAACACCTGTACACTGTAGCAAACACCTGTACACTGTAGCTAACACCTGTACACTGTAGCTAACACCGGTACACTGTAGCTAACATCCGTACACTGTAGCTAACACCTGTACACTGTAGCTAACACCTGTACACTGTAGCTAATAACTGTGCACTGTTGTAAACACCTGTACACTGTATCTAACACCTGTACACTGTAGCTCGCACCTGTACACTGTACTTAACACCTGTACTCTGTAGCTAACATCTGTACACTGTAACTAACACCCAACACTGTAGCTAACACCTGTACACTGTAGCAAACACCTGTACACTGTAGTTAACATCTAACACTTTAGCTAACACCCAACACTGTAGCTAACACATGTACACTGTAGCAAACACCTGTACACTGTAGCTAACACCTGTACACTGTTGCAAACACCTGCACACTGTAGCAAACACCTGTACACTGTAGCAAACACCTGTACACTGTAGCTAACACCTGTACACTGTTGCAAACACCTGCACACTGTAGCTAACACCTGTACACTGTAGCAAACACCTGTACACTGTAGCAAACACCTGCACACTGTAGCTAACACCTGTACACTGTAGCAAACACCCAACACTGTAGCTAACACATGTACACTGTAGCTAACACCTGTACACTGTTGCAAACACCTGCACACTGTAGCTAACACCTGTACACTGTAGCAAACACCTGTACACTGTAGTTAACACCTGTACACTGTAGTTAACATCTAACACTTTAGCTAACACCTGTACACTGTAGCTAATACCTGTACACTGGAGCTAATGGATATCACTGTAGCTAACACCTAACACTAGGTAACACCTAACACTTTAGATATAACCTGTACACTGTAGCTAACAGCTAACACTGTAGCTAACACCTAAAACTGTAGCTAAATATCAAAAATCAGCTATACACTGTAGCTAACACCTCTATACTGTAGCTAACACTTGTACATTGTAGCTAATACCTAACGCTGTAGCTAACACTTAATGTTGTAGCTAACACCTGACACTGTAGCTAACACCTGTACACTGTAGCTAACACCTGTAAACTGTTGCTAAAACCTAACACTGTAGCTAACACCTAACACTGTAGCTAACACCTGTACACTGTAGCTAACACCTGTACACTGTAGATAACACCTGTAAACTGTCGCTAACACCTGTAAACTGTCGCTAACACCTAACACTGTAGCTAACACCTAACACTGTAGCTAACACCTAACACTGTAGCACCTAACACTTTAGATATAACCTGTACTCTGTAGCTAACAGCTAACACTGTAGCTAACACCTAAAACTGTAGCTAAATATCAAAAATCAGCTATACACTGTAGCTAACACCTCTATACTGTAGCTAACACTTGTACATTGTAGCTAATACCTAACGCTGTAGCTAACACTTAATGTTGTAGCTAACACCTGACACTGTAGCTAACACCTGTACACTGTAGCTAACACCTGTACACTGTAGCTAACACCTGTAAACTGTCGCTAACACCTAACACTGTAGCTAACACCTAACACTGTAGATAACACCTGTAAACTGTCGCTAACACCTGTAAACTGTCGCTAACACCTAACACTGTAGCTAACACCTGTACATTGTAGCTGACACCTGTATACTGTAACGAACACCTGTACACTGTAGCTAAAACCTGTACACTGTATCTAACACCTGTACACTGTAGCTAACACCTGTACACTGTAGTTAACACCTTGTACACCATAGCAAACACCTGTACACTGTAGCTAACACCTGTACACTGTAGTTAACATCTAACACTTAGCTAACACCTGTACACTGTAGCTAATACCTGTACACTGGAGCTAATGGATATCACTGTAGCTAACACCTGTACATTGTAGCTAACACCTGTACATTGTAGCTGACACCTGTATACTGTAAAGAACACCTGTACACTGTAGCTAACACCTGTACACTGTAGCTAACACCTGTACACTGTAGCTAACACCTGTACACTGTAGCTACCACCTCTATACTGTAGCTAACACCTGTACACTGTATCTAACACCTGTACACTGTAGCTAACACCTCTATACTGTAGCTAACACCTGTACACTGTATCTAACACCTGTACACTGTAGCTAACACCTGTAAACTGTCGCTAACACCTAACACTGTAGCTAACACCTGTACACTGTAGCTAACACCTGTACACTGTAGCTAACACCTGTAAATTGTAGCTAACACCTCTATACTGTAGCTAACACCTGTATACTGTAGCTAACACCTAACACTGTAGCTAACACTTGTCCATTGTAGCTAACACCTAACACTGTAGCTAACACCTGTACATTGTAGGTAACACCTGTACATTGTAGCTAACACCTGTATACTGTAACGAACACCTGTACACTGTAGCTAACACCTGTACACTGTATCTAACACCTGTACACTGTAGCTAACACCTGTACACTGTAGCTAACACCTCTATACTGTAGCTAACACCTGTACACTGTATCTAACACCTGTACACTGTATCTAACACCTGTACACTGTAGCTAACACCTCTATACTGTAGCTAACACCTGTACACTGTAGCTAACACCTCTACACTGTAGCTAACACCTGTACACTGTATCTAACACCTGTACACTGTAGCTAACACCTAACACTGTAGCTAACACCTGTAAACTGTAGCTAACACCTGTACACTGTATCTAACACCTGTACACTGTAGCTAACACCTAACACTGTAGCTAACACCTGTAAACTGTAGCTAACACCTGTACACTGTAGCTAACACCTAACACTGTAGCTAACACTTGTCCATTGTAGCTAACACCTAACGCTGTAGCTAACACTTAATGTTGTAGCTAACACCTAACACTGTAGCTAACACTTGTCCATTGTAGCTAACACCTAACACTGTAGCTAACACCTGTAAATTGCAGCTAACACCTGTACACTGTAGCTAACACCTGTAAATTGTAGCTAACACCTCTATACTGTAGCTAACACCTGTATACTGTAGCTAACACCTAACACTGTAGCTAACACCTGTACACTGTAGCTTACACCTGTAAACTGTAGCTAACACCTTTGTACAAACCCACACAAATACAGCTGGTACCAATCAATTCAGACTGCCATGCTGGAAAAGGAAATTACTTTGTCTTGTCACAATGAAAGGCTATAGAGGAGACCACAGTCAAATGAAATGAGAGGAGAAAGAGGGAGGGAGGGAAAATAGAGGAGTGGAGAAACGATGATCTGAGCCACTCAACCTTTCTCCCCTATGGAGAGATGAAGTCTCTCTATCTGAGCCACTCAACCTTTCTCCCCATGGAGAGAGGAAGTCTCTCTATCTGAGCCACTCAACCTTTCTCCCCGTGGAGAGAGGAAGTCTCTCTATCTGAGCCACTCAACCTTTCTCCCGGTGGAGAGATGAAGTCTCTCTATCTGAGCCACTCAACCTTTCTCCCCTATGGAGAGATGAAGTCTCTCTATCTGAGCCACTCAACCTTTCTCCCCATGGAGAGAGGAAGTCTCTCTATCTGAGCCACTCAACCTTTCTCCCCATGGAGAGATGAAGTCTCTCTATCTGAGCCACTCAACCTTTCTCCCCCATGGAGAGATGAAGTCTCTCTATCTGAGCCACTCAACCTTTCTCCCGGTGGAGAGGTGAAGTCTCTCTATCTGAGCCACTCAACCTTTCTCCCCATGGAGATATGAAGTCTCTCTATCTGAGACACTCAACCTTTCTCCCCATGGAGATATGAAGTCTCTCTATCTGAGCCACTCAACCTTTCTCCCCATGGAGAGAGGAAGTCTCTCTATCTGAGCCACTCAACCTTTCTCCCCATGGAGAGATGAAGTCTCTCTATCTGAGCCACTCAACCTTTCTCCCCTATGGAGAGATGAAGTCTCTCTATCTGAGCCACTCAACCTTTCTCCCCATGGAGAGATGAAGTCTCTCTATCTGAGCCACTCAACCTTTCTCCCCATGGAGATATGAAATCTCTCTATCTGAGACACTCAACCTTTCTCCCCCATGGAGAGATGAAGTCTCTCTATCTGAGCCACTCAACCTTTCTCCCGGTGGAGAGGTGAAGTCTCTCTATCTGAGCCACTCAACCTTTCTCCCCATGGAGAGATGAAGTCTCTCTATCTGAGCCACTCAACCTTTCTCCCCTATGGAGAGATGAAGTCTCTCTATCTGAGCCACTCAACCTTTTTCCCCATGGAGAGATGAAGTCTCTCTATCTGAGCCACTCAACCTTTCTCCCCTATGGAGAGATGAAGTCTCTCTATCTGAGCCACTCAACCTTTCTCCCCATGGAGAGATGAAGTCTCTCTATCTGAGCCACTCAACCTTTCTCCCCTATG
Organism: Oncorhynchus keta; assembly: GCF_023373465.1. Lineage (NCBI taxonomy): Eukaryota > Metazoa > Chordata > Actinopteri > Salmoniformes > Salmonidae > Oncorhynchus > Oncorhynchus keta. The sequence continues at coordinate 1,677,376 of NC_068439.1, read as the reverse complement.
GAGAGATGAAGTCTCTCTATCTGAGCCACTCAACCTTTCTCCCCATGGAGAGATGAAGTCTCTCTATCTGAGCCACTCAACCTTTCTCCCCATGGAGAGATGAAGTCTCTCTATCTGAGCCACTCAACCTTTCTCCCCATGGAGATATGAAATCTCTCTATCTGAGACACTCAACCTTTCTCCCCCATGGAGAGATGAAGTCTCTCTATCTGAGCCACTCAACCTTTCTCCCCATGGAGAGATGAAGTCTCTCTATCTGAGCCACTCAACCTTTCTCCCCATGGAGAGATGAAGTCTCTCTATCTGAGCCACTCAACCTTTCTCCCCATGGAGAGATGAAGTCTCTCTGAGACACTCAACCTTTCTCCCCATGGAGAGATGAAGTCTCTCTATCTGAGCCACTCAACCTTTCTCCCCTATGGAGAGATGAAGTCTCTATCTGAAACACTCAACCTTTCTCCCCATGGAGAGATTAATTATTTCTCTATGAAGTCAATCAAGCGAAAGGCGCCTGCCTGGCTGCAAAATATTACCTGAATTCTCTCTATTGTTAAACCACACGTCACGAAGGCAAACTATGTACTCTTTCTATAAATGTAACTTTATTTAACTAGGCAAGTCAGTTAAGAACAAATTATTATTTACAATGACAGCCTAGGAACAGTGGGTTAACTGGCCCAGGAACAGTGGGTTAACTGGCCTAGGAACAGTGGGTTAACTGGTCTAGGAACAGTGGGTAGCACAGTTGGTAGAGCATGGCGCTTGTAACGCCAGGGTAGTGGGTTCGATTCCCAGGACCACCCATACGTAGAATGTATGCACACATGACTGTAAGTCGCTTTGGATAAAAGCGTCTGCTAAATGGCATATATTATTATTATTATATTAACTGGTCTAGGAACAGTGGGTTAACTGGTCTAAGGAACAGTGGGTTAACTGGCCTAGGAACAGTGGGTTAGCTGGCCCAGGAACAGTAGGTTAACTGGTCTAGGAACAGTGGGTTAACTGGTCTAGGAACAGTGGGTTAACTGGTCTAGGAACAGTGGATTAACTGGTCTAGGAACAGTGGGATAACTGGTCTAGGAACAGTGGGATAACTGGTCTAGGAACAGTAGGTTAACTGGTCTAGGAACAGTGGGTTAACTGGTCTAGGAACAGTGGGTTAACTGGTCTAGGAACAGTGGGTTAACTGGTCTAGGAACAGGGGGTTAACTGGTCTAGGAACAGTGGGTTAACTGGTCTAGGAACAGTGGGTTAACTGGTCTAGGAACAGTGGGTTAACTGGTCTAGGAACAGTGGGTTAACTGGCCTTGTTCAGGGGCAGAACAACAGATCCTAACCTTGTCAGCTCGGGGATTCGATCTAGCACTGGCCCAACGCTCCAACCACTAGGCTACCTGCCACCCCCTCCCTCGGTTCATACTGAAATGCTCAACCATTTTGAGGAAAGATGAACAAAGGAATATGGTTGGTTGACTGATTGACTGGTCTGTAGTAGGCGACT
>NC_068439.1:1638372-1670872 GCF_023373465.1 Oncorhynchus keta | reverse complement strand
ATAGGGATCAGGAACAATAGGGATCAGGAACTATAAGAATCAGGAACAATAGGGATCAGGAATGATAGGAATCAGGAACAATAGGAATCAGGAAGAATAAGAATCAGGAACAATAGGAATCAGGAACAATAGGAATCAGGAACTATAGGAATCAGGAACAATAGGGATCAGGAACAATAAGAATCAGGAACAATAGGGATCAGGAATGATAGGAATCAGGAACAATAGGAATCAGGAAGAATAAGAATCAGGAACAATAGGAATCAGGAACAATAGGAATCAGGAACTATAGGAATCAGGAACAATAGGGATCAGGAACAATAAGAATCAGGAACAATAGGAATCAGGAACAATAAGAATCAGGAACAATAGGGATCAGGAATTATAGGAATCAGGAACAATAGGGATCAGGAACAATAGGAATCAGGAACTGTGAGAATCAGGAAATAGAGGAATCAGGAACTGTGAGAATCAGGAAATAGAGGAATCAGGAACTATAGGAATCAGGAACTACAGGAAATAGGTACTATAGGAATCAAGAACTACAGGAAATAGGTACTATAGGAATCAAGAACTATAGGAATCAGAGGAATTAGGAACTACAGGAATCAGGAATTATAGGAATCAGGAACTATAAGAATCAGGAACTATAAGAATCAGGAACAATAGGAATCAGGAACTATAAGAATCAGGAACTATAAGAATCAGGAACAATAGGGATCAGGAACTATAAGAATCAGGAACAATAGGGATCAGGAACAATAGGGATCAGGAACTATAAGAATCAGGAACAATAGGAATCAAGAACTATAAGAATCAGGAACAATAGGGATCAGGAATGATAGGAATCAGGAACAATAGGAATCGGGATGAATAGGGATGAGGAATTATAAGAATCAGGAACAATAGGGATCAGGAATTATAGGAATCAGGAACAATAGGGATCAGGAACAATAAGAATCAGGAACAATAGGGATCAGGAACAATAGGAATCAGGAACAATAATAATCAGGAACAATAGGAATCAGGAACAATAGGAATCAGGAACTATAGGAATCAGGAACAATAGGGATCAGGAACAATAAGAATCAGGAATAATAGGAATCAGGAACAATAAGAATCAGGAACAATAGGGATCAGGAATTATAGGAATCAGGAACAATAGGGATCAGGAACAATAGGGATCAGGAACAATAGGAACCAGGAACAATAAGAATCAGGAACAATAGGGATCAGGAATTATAGGAATCAGGAACAATAGGGATCAGGAATTATAGGAATCAGGAACAATAGGGATCAGGAACTGAAGGAATCAGGAACAATCGGAATCGGGAACAATAGGAATCAGGAACAATAGGAATCAGGAACAATAGGAATCAGGAACTATAAGAATCAGGAACAATAGGATTCAGGAACGATAGGAATCAGGAACAATAGGAATCAGGAATTATAGGAATCAGGAACTATAGGAATCAGGAACAATAAGAATCAGGAACAATAGGGATCAGGGATTATAGGAATCAGGAACAATAGGGATCAGGAATTATAGGAATCAGGAACAATAGGAATCAGGAACAATAGGGATCAGGAACTGAAGGAATCAGGAACAATAGGAATCAGGAACAATAGGAATCAGGAGCAATAGGGATCAGGAACTATAAGAATCAGGAACAATAGGGATCAGGAATTATAAGAATCAGGAACAATAGGGATCTGGAACTATAAGAATCAGGAACAATAGGAATCAGGAACAATAGGGATCAGGAATTATAAGAATCAGGAACAATAGGAATCAGGAACAATAGGGATCAGGAACAATAGGAATCAGGAATTATCGGAATCAGGAACTGAAGGAATCAGGAACAATAGGAATCAGGAACAATAGGGATCAGGAACAATAGGAATCAGGAATTATCGGAATCAGGAACTGAAGGAATCAGGAACAATAGGGATCAGGAACAATAGGAATCAGGAACTGAAGGAATCAGGAACAATAGGGATCAGGAACAATAGGAATCAGGAACAATAGGGATCAGGAACAATAGGAATCAGGAACAATAGGGATCAGGAACAATAGGAATCAGGAACAATAGGGATCAGGAACAATAGGAATCAGGAACAATAAGAATCAGGAACAATAGGGATCAGGAACAATAGGAACAATAGGAATCAGGAACAATAGGAATCAGGAACAATAAGAATCAGGAACTATAAGAATCAGGAACAATAGGAATCAGGAACAATAGGAATCAGGAACAATAGGGATCAGGAACTATACGAATCAGGAACTTTAAGAATCAGGAACAATAGCAATCAGGAACAATAGGGATCAGGAACTATAAGAATCAGGAACAATAGCAATCAGGAACAATAGGGATCAGGAACTATAAGAATCAGGAACAATAGGAATCAGGAACAATAGGGATCAGGAATTAAAAGAATCAGGAACAATAGGGATCAGGAACAATAGGAATCAGGAACAATAAGAATCAGGAACTATAAGAATCAGGAACAATAGGAATCAGGAACAATAGGAATCAGGAACAATAGGGATCAGGAACTATACGAATCAGGAACTTTAAGAATCAGGAACAATAGCAATCAGGAACAATAGGGATCAGGAATTATAAGAATCAGGAACAATAGGGATCAGGAACTATAAGAATCAGGAACAATAGGAATCAGGAACAATAGGGATCAGGAATTATCGGAATCAGGAACTGAAGGAATCAGGAACAATAGGGATCAGGAACAATAAGAATCAGGAACAATAGGGATCAGGAATTGTAGGAATCAGGAACAATAGGGACCAGGAACAATATGAATCAGGAACTATAAGAATCAGGAACAATAGGGATGAGGAATTATAGGAATCAGGAACAATAGGGATCAGGAACAATCGGAATCAGGAACAATAGGGATCAGGAATTATAGGAATCAGGAACTATAGGAATCAGGAACAATAGGGATCAGGAACAATAGGGATCAGGAACAATAGGAATCAGGAACAATAGGGATCAGGAATTATCGGAATCAGGAACTGAAGGAATCAGGAACAATAGGGATCAGGAACAATAAGAATCAGGAACAATAGGGATCAGGAATTATAGGAATCAGGAACAATAGGGACCAGGAACAATATGAATCAGGAACTATAAGAATCAGGAACAATAGGGATCAGGAATTATAGGAATCAGGAACAATAGGGATCAGGAACAATAGGGATCAGGAATTATAGGAATCAGGAATTATAGGAATCAGGAACAATAGGGATCAGGAACAATAGGAATCAGGGAATATGGCATCTCAGTGCTGGCATGACAACAAATATTGATCACCAAAAAGTGGAGCTTGACTGAGTACCAACCCTGGAACATACCAGTAATGGAGGGTTGGGGTGAGCAGGGGCCAGCCAGCACCTGGGTACCCCAGCTGGAAGGGTCCTCAGGCAGACACAAACAGAGGCTCGACTGCCCACGCACCCCCCCTCTCTCTCTCACACACACACACACACACACACACACACACACACACACACACACACACACACACACACACACACACACACACACACACACACACACACACACACATACATACATACATACATACACACACGCGCACACACACACACACACACACGCACGCACGCACGCACGCACGCACACACACACACACACACACACACACACACACACACACACACACACACACACACACACACACACACACACACACACACACACACACACACACACACACACACACGTCCAGACTGGTGATGTTGTTGTTCCTGTCATGACACCTGCCATCCACGTTGCATACAATCAGTGGCCCTGTCAGTCAACAGCCCTCCCCTCTCCCCCAGCCCCCCTCATCCAGCCCCCCCCCCTCTCCCCCCGCCCCACTCATCCAGCCCCGCTCCCCTCATTTCTCCCTCAACGGCAGGAAGCCTTCAGCCGCTCTCACCACTCTCCCATTCAGCCCCACTTCCCTCACCCCCTCCCTCACCAGGAGGAAGCCATCTCCCCCTTAAACTGCTCTCACCCCCCATCCAGCCCGACTTCCCTCACCCCCTCCCTCACCAGGAGGAAGCCTTCTCCCCCTTAAACCGCTCTCACCCCCCCATCGGGGGTCCTGGTCAACAGAGTCTAATGTGTCCTGGTCAACAGAGTCTAATGGTCCTGGTCAACAGAATCTAATGTGTCCTGGTCAACAGAGTCTAATGGTCCTGGTCAACGAAGTCTAATGGGTCCTGGTCAACAGAGTCTATTGGGTCCTGGTCAGCAGAGTCTAATGGTCCTGGTCAACAGAGTTTAATGGTCCTGGTCAACAGAGTCTAATGTGTACTGGTCAACAGAGTCTAATGGTCCTGGTCAACAGAGTCTAATGATCCTGGTCAACAGAGTCTAATGGTCCTGGTCAACAGAGTCTAATGGTCCTGGTCAACAGAGTCTAATGATCCTGGTCAACAGAGTCTAATGGTCCTGGTCAACAGAGTCTAATGGTCCTGGTCAACAGAGTCTAATGGTCCTGGTCAACAGAGCCGTATGGGTCCTGGTCAACAGAGTCTAATGGTCCTGGTCAACAGAGTCTAATGGTCCTGGTCAACAGAGTCTAATGATCCTGGTCAACAGAGTTTAATGGTCCTTGTCAACAGAGCCTAATGAGTCCATCAACAGAGCCTAATGGGCGCTGGTCAGCAGAGCCCTGGTCAACAGAGCTGAATGGGCCCTGGTCAACAGAGTATTTTTTCCTGGTCAACAGAGCCTATTGGGTCCTGGTCCCAGAGCCTATTGGGTCCTGGTCAACAGAGTCTAATGGGTCCTGGTCAACAGAGTCTATTGGGTCCTGGTCAACAGAGTCTAATGGGTCCTGGTCAACAGAGTCTATTGGGTCCTGGTCAACAGAGTATATTGGGTCCTGGTCAACAGAGTCTATTGGGTCCTGGTCAACAGAGTCTATTGGGTCCTGGTCAACAGAGTCTTATGGGTCCTGGTCAACAGAGCCTAATGAGTCCTGGTCAACAGAGCCTAATGAGTCCTGGTCAACAGAGTCTAATGGGTCCTGGTCAACAGAGTCTAATGAGTCCTGGTCAACAGAGTCTAATGGTCCTGGTCAACAGAGTCTAATGATCCTGGTCAACAGAGTCTAATGGTCCTGGTCAACAGAGTCTAATGGTCCTGGTCAACAGAGTCTAATGTGTCCTGGTCAACAGAGTCTAATGGTCCTGGTCAACAGAGTCTAATGATCCTGGTCAACAGAGTCTAATGGTCCTGGTCAACGAAGTCTAATGGTCCTGGTCAACAGAGCCTAATGGTCCTGGTCAACAGAGTCTAATGGGTCCTGGTCAACAGAGTCTAATGGTCCTGGTCAACAGAGTCTAATGGGTCCTGGTCAACAGAGTCTAATGGTCCTGGTCAACAGAGTCTAATGGGTCCTGGTCAACAGAGTCTATTGGGTCCTGGTCAACAGAGTCTAATGGTCCTGGTCAACAGAGTTTAATGGTCCTGGTCAACAGAGTCTAATGTGTCCTGGTCAACAGAGTCTAATGGTCCTGGTCAACAGAGTCTAATGATCCTGGTCAACAGAGTCTAATGGTCCTGGTCAACAGAGTCTAATGGTCCTGGTCAACAGAGTCTAATGATCCTGGTCAACAGAGTCTAATGGTCCTGGTCAACAGAGTCTAATGGTCCTGGTCAACAGAGTCTAATGGTCCTGGTCAACAGAGCCGTATGGGTCCTGGTCAACAGAGTCTAATGGTCCTGGTCAACAGAGTCTAATGGTCCTGGTCAACAGAGTCTAATGGTCCTGGTCAACAGAGTCTAATGATCCTTGTCAACAGAGCCTAATGGGTCCTGGTCAACAGAGCTGAATGGGCCCTGGTCAACAGAGTATTTTTTCCCTGGTCAACAGAGCCTATTGGGTCCTGGTCAACAGAGCATATTGGGTCCTGGTCAACAGAGTCTAATGGGTCCTGGTCAACAGAGCATAATGGGTTCTGGTCAACAGAGCTGAATGGGCCCTGGTAAACAGAGTCTAATGATCCCTGGTCAACTGAGTCTAATGGGTCCTGGTCAACAGAGCCTAATGGTCTTGGTCAACAGAGCCTAATGGGTCCTGGTCAAGGGAGCCTATTGGTCCTGGTCAGTAGAGTCTAATGGTCTTGGTCAACAGAGCCTATTGGTCCTGGTCAAGGGAGCCTATTGGTCCTGGTCAGTAGAGTCTAATGGGTCCTGGTCAACAGAGCCTAATGGGTCCTGGTCAACAGAGTCTAATGGGTTCTGGTCAACAGAGCCTATTGGGTCCTGGTCAGCAGAGTCTAATGGGTCCTGGTCAACAGAGCCTAATGGGTCCTGGTCAACAGAGTCTAATGGGTCCTGGTCAACAGAGTCTATTGGGTCCTGGTCAACAGAGTCTATTGGGTCCTGGTCAACAGAGTCTATTGGGTCCTGGTCAACAGAGTCTTATGGGTCCTGGTCAACAGAGCCTAATGAGTCCTGGTCAACAGAGCCTAATGAGTCCTGGTCAACAGAGTCTAATGGGTCCTGGTCAACAGAGTCTAATGGTCCTGGTCAACTAAGTCTATTGGTCCTGGTCAACAGAGTCTATTGGTCCTGGTCAACAGAGTCTAATGGTCCTGGTCAACTAAGTCTATTGGTCCTGGTCAACAGAGTCTAATGTGTCCTGGTCAACAGAGTCTAATGGGTCCTGGTCAACAGTAGGATACTATATAAGGAATGCCCCCTCCGGTCTCTGCCACCCCCTCTCCACTCTGCCCCCCTCTCTCCACTCTGCCACCCCCTCTCCACTCTGCCCCCCGTCCTCTGCCCCCTCTCCACTCTGCCCCCCTCTCCACTCTGCCACCCCCTCTCCACTCTGCCACCCCCTCTCCACTCTGCCCCCCTCTCCACTCTGCCACCCCCTCTCCACTCTGCCACCCCCTCTCCACTCTGCCACCCCCTCTCCACTCTGCCCCCCCCTCTCCACTCTGCCCCCTCTCCAGCCACCCCCTCTCCACTCTGCCCCCCTCTCCACTCTGCCACCCCTTCTCCACTCTGCCCCCCTCTCCACTCTGCCACCCCCTCTCCACTCTGCCACCCCCTCTCCACTGTCCCCCTCTCCACTCTGCCCCCCTCTCCACCTGCCCCCCTCTCCACTCTGCCCCCCCTCTCCACTCTGCCCCCCCCACTCTGCCACCCCCTCTCCACTCTGCCCCCCTCTCCACTCTACCCCCCTCTCCACTCTGCCACCCCTCTCCACTCTGCCACCCCCTCTCCACTCTGCCACCCCTCTCCACTCTGCCACCCCCTTTCCACTCTGCCACCCCCTCTCCACTCTGCCCCCTCTCCACTCTGCCACCCCCTCTCCACTCTGCCCCCTCTCCACTCTGCCACCCCCTCTCCACTCTGCCACCCCCTCTCCACTCTGCCACCCCCTCTCCACTCTGCCACCCCCTCTCCACTCTGCCACCCCCTCTCCACTCCGATGTGTTTCAGGGTATAAATCACAGACATGTTGTTTCAGGGTATAAATCACAGACATAATGTTTCAGGGTATAAATCACAGACATGTTACATTTACACTTAAGTCATTTAGCAGACGCTCTTATCCAGAGCGACTTACAAATTGGTGCATTCACCTTATGACATCCAGTAGAACAGTCACTTTACAATAGTGCATCTAAATCTTAAAGGGGGGTGAGAAGGATTACTTATCCTATCCTAGGTATTCCATAAAGAGGTGGGGTTTCAGGTGTCTCCGGAAGGTGGTGATTGACTCCGCTGTCCTGGCGTCGTGAGGGAGTTTGTTCCACCATTGGGGGGCCAGAGCAGCGAACAGTTTTGACTGGGCTGAGCGGGAACTGTACTTCCTCAGTGGTAGGGAGGCGAGCAGGCCAGAGGTGGATGAACGCAGTGCCCTTGTTTGGGTGTAGGGCCTGATCAGAGCCTGGAGGTACTGAGGTGCCGTTCCCCTCACAGCTCCGTAGGCAAACACCATGGTCTTGTAGCGGATGCGAGCTTCAACTGGAAGCCAGTGGAGAGAGCAGAGGAGCGGGGTGACATGAGAGAACTTGGGAAGGTTGAACACCAGACGGGCTGCGGCGTTCTGGATGAGTTGTAGGGGTTTAATGGCACAGGCAGGGAGCCCAGCCAACAGCGAGTTGCAGTAATCCAGACGGGAGGTGACAAGTGCCTGGATTAGGACCTGCGCCACTTCCTGTGTGAGGCAGGGTCGAACTCTGCGGATGTTGTAGAGCATGAACCTACAGGAACGGGCCACCGCCTTGATGTTAGTTGAGAACGACAGGGTGTTGTCCAGGATCACGCCAAGGTTCTTAGCGCTCTGGGAGGAGGACACAATGGAGTTGTCAACCGTGATGGCGAGATCATGGAACGGGCAGTCCTTCCCCGGGAGGAAGAGCAGCTCCGTCTTGCCGAGGTTCAGCTTGAGGTGGTGATCCGTCATCCACACTGATATGTCTGCCAGACATGCAGAGATGCGATTCGCCACCTGGTCATCAGAAGGGGGAAAGGAGAAGATTAATTGTGTGTCGTCTGCATAGCAATGATAGGAGAGACCATGTGAGTTTATGACAGAGCCAAGTGACTTGGTGTATAGCGAAAATAGGAGAGGGCCTAGAACAGAGCCCTGGGGGACACCAGTGGTGAGAGCGCGTGGTGAGGAGACAGATTCTCGCCACGCCACCTGGTAGGAGCGACCTGTCAGGTAGGACGCAATCAAGCGTGGGCCGCGCCGGAGATGCCCAACTCGGAGAGGGTGGAGAGGAGGATCTGATGGTTCACAGTATCGAAGGCAGCCGATAGGTCTAGAAGGATGAGAGCAGAGGAGAGAGAGTTAGCTTTAGCGGTGCGGAGCGCCTCCGTGATACAGAGAAGAGCAGTCTCAGTTGAATGACTAGTCTTGAAACCTGACTGATTTGGATCGAGAAGGTCATTCAGAGAGAGATAGCGGGAGAGCTGGCCAAGGACGGCACGTTCAAGAGTTTTGGAGAGAAAAGAAAGAAGGGATACTGGTCTGTAGTTGTTGACATCGGAGGGATCGAGTGTAGGTTTTTCAGAAGGGGTGCAACTCTCGCTCTCTTGAAGACGGAAGGGACGTAGCCAGCGGTCAGGGATGAGTTGATGAGCGAGGTGAGGTAAGGGAGAAGGTCTCCGGAAATGGTCTGGAGAAGAGAGGAGGGGATAGGGTCAAGCGGGCAGGTTGTTGGGCGGCCGGCCGTCACAAGACGGGAGATTTCATCTGGAGAGAGAGGGAGAAAGAGGTCAGAGCACAGGGTAGGGCAGTGTGAGCAGAACCAGCGGTGCCGTTTGACTTAGCAAACGAGGATCGGATGTCGTCGACCTTCTTTTCAAAGTGGTTGACGAAGTCATCTGCAGAGAGGGAGGAGGGGGGGGGAGGATTCAGGAGGGAGGAGAAGGTGGCAAAGAGCTTCCTAGGGTTAGAGGCAGATGCTTGGAATTTAGAGTGGTAGAAAATGGCTTTAGCAGCAGAGACAGAGGAGGAAAATGTAGAGAGGAGGGAGTGAAAGGATGCCAGGTCCGCAGGGAGGCGAGTTTTCCTCCATTTCCGCTCGGCTGCCCGGAGCCCTGTTCTGTGAGCTCGCAATGAGTCGTCGAGCCACGGGGCGGGAGGGGAGGACCGAGCCGGCCTGGAGGATAGGGGACATAGAGAGTCAAAGGATGCAGAAAGGGAGGAGAGGAGGGTTGAGGAGGCAGAATCAGGAGATAGGTTGGAGAAGGTTTGAGCAGAGGGAAGAGATGATAGGATGGAAGAGGAGAGAGTAGCGGGGGAGAGAGAGCGAAGGTTGGGACGGCGCGATACCATCCGAGTAGGGGCAGTGTGGGAGGTGTTAGATGAGAGCGAGAGGGAAAAGGATACAAGGTAGTGGTCGGAGACTTGGAGGAGTTGCAATGAGGTTAGTGGAAGAACAGCATCTAGTAAAGATGAGGTCGAGCGTATTGCCTGCCTTGTGAGTAGGGGGGGAAGGTGAGAGGGTGAGGTCAAAAGAGGAGAGGAGTGGAAAGAAGGAGGCAGAGAGGAATGAGTCAAAGGTAGACGTGGGGAGGTTAAAGTCGCCCAGCACTGTGAGAGGTGAGCCGTCCTCAGGAAAGGAGCTTATCAAGGTATCAAGCTCATTGATGAACTCTCCGAGGGAACCTGGAGGGCGATAAATGATAAGGATGTTAAGCTTGAAAGGGCTGGTAACTGTGACAGCATGGAATTCAAAGGAGGCGATAGACAGATGGGTAAGGGGAGAAAGAGAGAATGACCACTTGGGAGAGATGAGGATCCCGGTGCCACCACCCCGCTGACCAGAAGCTCTCGGGTGTGCGAGAACACGTGGGCGGACGAAGAGAGAGCAGTAGGAGTAGCAGTGTTGTCTGTGGTGATCCATGTTTCCGTCAGTGCCAAGAAGTCGAGGGACTGGAGGGAGGCATAGGCTGAGATGAACTCTGCCTTGTTGGCCGCAGATCGGCAGTTCCAGAGGCTACCGGAGACCTGGAACTCCACGTGGGTCGTGCGCGCTGGGACCACCAGATTAGGTGGCCGCGGCCACGCGGTGTGGAGCGTTTGTATGGTCTGTGCAGAGAGGAGAGAACAGGGATAGACAGACACATAGTTGACAGGCTACAGAAGAGGCTACACTAATGCAAAGGAGATTGGAATGACAAGTGGACTACACGTCTCGAATGTTCAGAAAGTTAAGCTTACGTAGCAAGAATCTTATTGACTAAAATGATTAAAATGATACAGTACTGCTGAAGTAGGCTAGCTGGCAGTGGCTGCGTTGTTGACACTACACTAATCAAGTCGTTCCGTTGAGTGTAATAGTTTCTGCAGTGCTGCTATTCGGGGGCTAGCTGGCTAGCTAGCAGTGTTGTTTACGTTACGTTGCGTTAAAAGAACGACAATAGCTGGCTAGCTAACCTAGAAAATCGCTCTAGACTACACAATTATCTTTGATACAAAGACGGCTATGTAGCTAGCTATGTAGCTAGCTACGATCAAACAAATCAAACCGTTGTACTGTAATGAAATGAAATGAAAATGTGATACTACCTGTTGTTTCAGGGTATAAATCACAGACATATTGTTTCAGGGTGTAAATCACAGACACAATGTTTCAGGGTATAAATCACAGACACAATGTTTCAGGGTATAAATCACAGACACAATGTTTCAGGGTATAAATCACAGACATATTGTTTCAGGGTATAAATCACAGACATAATGTTTCAGGGTATAAATCACAGACATATTGTTTCAGGGTGTAAATCACAGACACAATGTTTCAGGGTATAAATCACAGACATGTTGGTCCTTCTGTAGCACAGTTGGTAGAGCATGTCGCTTGTAACGCCAGGATAGTGGGTTCGATTCCGGGACCACCCATACGTATAAATATATATTATATTATATTTATTTATTTTATTAATACATGTTGTTTCAGGGTGTAAATCACAGACACAATGTTTCAGGGTGTAAATCACAGACACAATGTTTCAGGGTGTAAATCACAGACACAATGTTTCAGGGTATAAATCACAGACACAATGTTTCAGGGTGTAAATCACAGACACAATGTTTCAGGGTGTAAATCACAGACACAATGTTTCAGGGTGTAAATCACAGACACAATGTTTCAGGGTATAAATCACAGACACAATGTTTCAGGGTGTAAATCACAGACACAATGTTTCAGGGTGTAAATCACAGACACAATGTTTCAGGGTGTAAATCACAGACACAATGTTTCAGGGTGTAAATCACAGACACAATGTTTCAGGGTATAAATCACAGACACAATGTTTCAGGGTGTAAATCACAGACACAATGTTTCAGGGTGTAAATCACAGACACAATGTTTCAGGGTGTAAATCACAGACACAATGTTTCAGGGTATAAATCACAGACACAATGTTTCAGGGTGTAAATCACAGACACAATGTTTCAGGGTGTAAATCACAGACACAATGTTTCAGGGTGTAAATCACAGACACAATGTTTCAGGGTATAAATCACAGACACAATGTTTCAGGGTGTAAATCACAGACACAATGTTTCAGGGTGTAAATCACAGACATAATGTTTCAGGGTGTAAATCACAGACACAATGTTTCAGGGTGTAAATCACAGACACAATGTTTCAGTGTATAAATCACAGACACAATGTTTCAGGGTGTAAATCACAGACACAATGTTTCAGGGTGTAAATCACAGACACAATGTTTCAGGGTATAAATCACAGACACAATGTTTCAGGGTGTAAATCACAGACACAATGTTTCAGGGTGTAAATCACAGACACAATGTTTCAGGGTGTAAATCACAGACACAATGTTTCAGGGTATAAATCACAGACACAATGTTTCAGGGTATAAATCACAGACATATTGTTTCAGGGTATAAATCACAGACATAATGTTTCAGGGTATAAATCACAGACATATTGTTTCAGGGTGTAAATCACAGACACAATGTTTCAGGGTATAAATCACAGACACAATGTTTCAGGGTATAAATCACAGACACAATGTTTCAGGGTATAAATCACAGACATAATGTTTCAGGGTATAAATCACAGACACAATGTTTCAGGGTGTAAATCACAGACACAATGTTTCAGGGTATAAATCACAGACACAATGTTTCAGGGTATAAATCACAGACACAATGTTTCAGGGTATAAATCACAGACACAATGTTTCAGGTTATAAATCACAGACACAATGTTTCAGGGTATAAATCACAGACATATTGTTTCAGGGTATAAATCACAGACACAATGTTTCAGGGTGTAAATCCCAGACACAATGTTTCAGGGTATAAATCCCAGACACAATGTTTCAGGGTATAAATCACAGACACAATGTTTCAGGGTATAAATCACAGACACAATGTTTCAGGGTATAAATCACAGACAAATCTAAGTATTGCTCCCAGCGTTGATCAAAGCCGAGAACGCTTATATAGTTGATCTGACTGAGTTGTAACGGAGCCTGCCTCTCTGAGTGGAGTCATGACCAGCTGACTGAGTTGTGACGGAGCCTGACTCTCTGAGTGGAGTCATGACCAGCTGACTGAGTTGTAACGGAGCCTGCCTCTCTGAGTGGAGTCATGACCAGCTGACTGAGTTGTGACGCAGCCTGCCTCTCTGAGTGGAGTCATGACCAGCTGACTGAGTTGTAACGGAGCCTGCCTCTCTGAGTGGAGTCATGACCAGCTGACTGAGTTGTAACGGAGCCTGCCTCTCTGAGTGGAGTCATGACCAGCTGACTGAGTTGTAACGGAGCCTGCCTCTCTGAGTGGAGTCATGACCAGCTGACTGAGTTGTGACGGAGCCTGCCTCTCTGAGTGGAGTCATGACCAGCTGACTGAGTTGTAACGGAGCCTGACTCTCTGAGTGGAGTCATGACCAGCTGACTGAGTTGTGACGGAGCCTGCCTCTCTGAATGGAGTCATGACCAGCTGACTGAGTTGTAACGGAGCCTGCCTCTCTGAGTGGAGTCATGACCAGCTGACTGAGGTGTAACGGAGCCTGCCTCTCTGAGTGGAGTCATGACCAGCTGACTGAGTTGTAACGGAGCCTGACTCTCTGAGTGGAGTCATGACCAGCTGACTGAGTTGTGACGGAGCCTGCCTCTCTGAATGGAGTCATGACCAGCTGACTGAGTTGTAACGGAGCCTGCCTCTCTGAGTGGAGTCATGACCAGCTGACTGAGTTGTAACGGAGCCTGCCTCTCTGAGTGGAGTCATGACCAGCTGACTGAGTTGTAACGGAGCCTGACTCTCTGAGTGGAGTCATGACCAGCTGACTGAGTTGTGACGGAGCCTGCCTCTCTGAGTGGAGTCATGACCAGCTGACTGAGTTGTAACGGAGCCTGCCTCTCTGAGTGGAGTCATGACCAGCTGACTGAGTTGTAATGGAGCCTGACTCTCTGAGTGGAGTCATGACCAGCTGACTGAGTTGTGAAAGCCTGCCTCTCTGAATGGAGTCATGACCAGCTGACTGAGTTGTGACGGAGCCTGATTCTCTGAGTGAAGTCATGACCAGCTGACTGAGTTGTAACGGAGCCTGCCTCTCTGAGTGGAGTCATGACCAGCTGACTGAGTTGTAACGGAGCCTGCCTCTCTGAGTGGAGTCATGACCAGCTGACTGAGTTGTAAAACAAGCCTGCCTCTCTGAGTGGAGTCATGACCAGCTGACTGAGTTGTAACGGAGCCTGCCTGCCTCTGAGTGGAGTCATGACCAGCTGACTGAGTTGTAACGGAAGCCTGAATCTCTGAGTAGAGTCATGACCAGCTGACTGAGTTGTAACGGAGCCTGCCTCTCTGAGTGGAGTCATGACCAGCTGACTGAGTTGTAACGGTGCCTGCCTCTCTGAGTGGAGTCATGACCACTGGTTTGCTTGTTATGTTCTGTTCACCCAGATTTGCCTCCCGAATTTTGTTTTTAGCTGCATTTTCACCACTCTCTCAATCAGCTAACTCTGCCCTCTCGCGGCTCAGGCTGAGGGCCTGAGAAACAGACGATCCCAGTTTACTGTTGGCATAAGTAGGAAACTAGAGAGTTAGAGAAGCTGCTGGCTGTTTGTTTGCGAGGTGCCAAACAAAAAGTCATTTTAAAACCGCCCCGTTAATCCAGCCGTGTCTACAGATGTCCCCCAAAACAAACAAAAAAACAACTCACGGAGAATGAGAGGTGGTAAGTAGTCGCTTATAAATATATCAGTCAGTTAGTCAAGAAGTTATTGTTCTAATCGTTTAAAAAAAATCGAATCTATCGCCATCAGTTTCAAAACAATTGCAAATTATAGCCTAACTTGGGACAACAGTACTAAAGAGACATAGAAAGCAGGATATTAAAGCACAAATAATATTCAAAGCTGGCTAGCTAGCTAGCAGCCAGTGGTAGAGAACATGCTAGCTAGCTAGCAGCCAGTGGTAGAGAACATGCTAGCTAGCTAGCAGCCAGTGGTAGAGAACATGCTAGCTAGCTAGCAGCCAGTGGTAGAGAACATGCTAGCTAGCTAGCAGCCAGTGGTAGAGAACATGCTAGCTAGCTAGCAGCCAGTGGTAGAGAACATGCTAGCTAGCAGCCAGTGGTAGAGAACATGCTAGCTAGCTAGCAGCCAGTGGTAGAGAACATGCTAGCTAGCTAGCAGCCAGTGGTAGAGAACATGCTAGCTAAGCTCGATAACTTGCACAATACAACACATGCAAAAATATCTATGCTAGAATATCAGAATATATATCAGAATATCTATGCTAGCCACTAATATATTCATATAAACATTTGTTGTAGTTTCACAATGTTTCTCTGACTCCGTTACATTTTTTATTTGACATATTAGACAGATTTTTTAAACAGTCTGGGAGTCTTTTCCTAACCGGCAACCTTTGCTATGGTGACCATGTTTCACCTAGTCGTGGCTGAACGACGACACGGATAATATAGAGCTGCCCGGGTTTTCCGTGCATCGGCAGGACAGAGCAGCTACATCTGGTAAGATGAGGGGTGGGGGTGTGTGTCTATTTGGCAATAACAGATGGTGCGAGATGTTTAATATTAAAGAAGTCTCAAGGTATTGCTCACCTGAGGTAAAGTACTTTATGATAAGCTGTAGAGCTTATCTATCTATCTATCTACACTATCTACCAAGAGAGTTCTCATCTATGCAGTAAGCAATGGGGCCGACAAATATGGTAGCTCTGCTTCTAGCTCATAAGCAACTTTACAATATTTAGTTTTTGTGTGTTATTTCTTACATTATTAGCCCACTAAATGTTTTGTGTCATTACATACAGCCGGAAATAACTTTTGTATATCAGAGTGGCGGTAACACACCAGCATTACGACCAGGAAACATGGTTCTCTCGGGATATACTGTATTTTTCCATACAGCCAGCTGGGTTCTCATTGTTTCGCGCACACAGGAAAAAAAGAACTCTCCGGGAAGAAGAAATGCGGAAAATTATCTTCGGTTATAGTTACAACCGTGTATATTCCCCTCTCAAGCCAATATGACGGCCCTAAAAGAACTTCACTGGACTTTATGCAAACTGGAAACCACATATCCTGAGGCTGCATTTATTGTTCAATTTTGCCTAAAATGACATACCAAATCTAAGAGGTTAGTTAAGGATCATATCACCTCTGCATTACCTGACATCCTCTTCAATTTGCTTACCGCCCAATAGATCCACAGACGATGTAATCGCTGCCCCCAAGTGGTGAAGGTAGGAAACAACACCTCCACCTTTTTGATCCTCCACACTGGGGCCCCACAAGGGTGCGTTCTGAGTCCTCTCCTGTACTCCCTGTTCACCCATGACTGCGTGTCCATGCACACCTCCAACTTAATCATCAAGTTTGCAGATGACACAACAGTAGTAGGCTTGATTACCAACAATGACGAGACAGCTTACAGAGAGGAGGTAGGGCCGTTGGAGTGTGGTGCCAGGAAAATAACATCTCCCTCTATGTCGACAAAACAAAGGAGCTGATCGTGGACTTCAGGAAACAGCCGAAGGAAAACGCCCTCGTCCACATCGAGAGGTCAGCAGTGGAGAAGGTGGAAATCTTCAAGTTCCACACCACTGACAATAAGAAATTGTTATCCCACACAGACAGTGTGGTGAAGAAGGAGTAATAGTTCGTCTTCAACCTCAGGAGGCTGAAGAAATTTGGCTTGGCATCTAAAACCCTCACAAACCTTTACAGATGCACAATTGAGAGCATCCTTTCAGGCTGTATAACCGCCAGGTATGGCAACCGCCTGCAACTTCTGTGCACTACAGAGGGGGTGCAGTCTTCCCAACTCATCATCAGGGTCAAAGTACCTCCAGGACACCTACAGCACCCGATGTCACAGGAAGGTTAAAAAGATCATCAAGGACAACAACCAACCATAGCCACTGCCTGTTTACCCTGCTATCATCCAGAAGGCGAGAACAGGAGCATCAAAGCTGGGAGACACCCTGGCCAGTTGTGTGTATGAATGGGGCCAGAGACCTCTTCCCAAATGGCCCCCTGGTACCTATCTAGTGCACTGCTTTTGACCAAGACATGGAGAGCATGCAGGGAGCCATTTGAGATGCAGACAGAACATGACAGCTCCCTCTGTCACCAGACTGACCCAGGCCCTCACTGCCGCTGCCGCCAGCCAGAGAAATCAGATTGCTAAAAGCTAATGTCAAGAAGTTATGTGGAACTGTCACATGCTATTAGAGCACAAATTAGTGGCAGGCAGCGCCCTGACCAGAGAAGAGAGCAGAGGGGGACATGGTTAGAGGAGAGAGGAGAGGGGGACAGGGTTAGAGGAGAGAGGAGAGGGGGACAGGGTTAGAGGAGAGAGGGGAGGGGAGAGGGGGACAGGGTTAG
Organism: Oncorhynchus keta; assembly: GCF_023373465.1. Taxonomy (NCBI): domain Eukaryota; kingdom Metazoa; phylum Chordata; class Actinopteri; order Salmoniformes; family Salmonidae; genus Oncorhynchus; species Oncorhynchus keta. The sequence goes on along the minus strand of NC_068439.1, from coordinate 1,653,462 downwards.
AGGAGAGAGAAGAGAGCAGAGGGGGACAGGGTTAGAGGAGAGAGGAGAGGGGGACAGGGTTAGAGGAGAGAGGAGAGGGGGACAGGGCTAGAGCAGAGAGGAGAGGGGGACAGGGTTAGAGGAGAGAAGAGAGGGGGACAGGGTTAGAGGAGAGAGGAGAGGGGGACAGGGTTAGAGGAGAGAGGAGAGAGGAGAGGGGGACAGGGCTAGAGGAGAGAGGAGAGGGGGACAGGGCAAGAGGAGAGAGGAGAGGGGGACAGGGCTAGAGGAGAGAGGAGAGGGGGACAGGGTTAGAGGAGAGAGGAGAGGGGGACAGGGCTAGAGGAGAGAGGAGAGGGGTACAGGGTTAGAGGAGAGAGGAGAGGGGGACAGGGCTAGAGGAGAGAGGAGAGGGGAGAGGGGGACAGGGCTAGAGGAGAGAGGAGAGGGGGACAGGGCTAGAGGAGAGAGGAGAGGGGGACAGGGTTAGAGGAGAGAGGAGAGGGGGACAGGGCTAGAGGAGAGAGGAGAGGGGGACAGGGTTAGAGGATAGAGGAGAGGGGAGAGGGGGACAGGGTTAGAGGAGAGAGGAGAGGGGGATAGGGCTAGAGGAGAGAGGAGAGGGGGACAGGGTTAGAGGAGAGAGGAGAGGGGGACACGACTAGAGGAGAGAGGAGAAGGGGACAGGGTTAGAGGAGAGAGGAGAGAGGAGAGGGGGACAGGGTTAGAGGAGAGAGGAGAGGGGGACAGGGCTAGAGGAGAGAGGAGAGGGGGACAGGGTTAGAGGAGAGAGGAGAGGGGGACAGGGTTAGAGGAGAGAGGAGAGGGGGACAGGGTTAGAGGAGAGAGGAGAGGGGAGAGGGGAGAGGGGGACAGGGTTAGAGGAGAGAGGAGAGGGGGACAGGGTTAGAGGAGAGAGGAGAGGGGGACAGGGTTAGAGGAGAGAGGAGAGGGGGACAGGGTTAGAGGCGAGAGGAGAGGGGGACAGGGTTAGAGGAGAGAGGAGAGGGGGACAGGGTTAGAGGAGAGAGGAGAGGGGGACACGACTAGAGGAGAGAGATAACTGGGAGGGGGGTGTTGTATTTTTAATAAAATTTCTTCCGGGGGGGTCTCGAACGGTTGAGAGACAGCTATTGGGGAACTGTGGGGGGATCTTGGAATGTTCGGGTTTCACAAGTTTGCGATCATGAAAAAGGAAACTATGACATATATTTTATATCACTATCATGCACACGTACCCTCACACATAAGGATGGTAGAAAGACTGATACATGTTTGATAGGAGTAGTAGTAGATACCCTCACACATAAGGATGGCTCTGTTGCAGAAAGACTGATACATGTTTGATAGTGTCTTGATGCTGTAGTGTTTGATAGTGTCTTGATGCTGTAGTGTTTGATAGTGTCTTGATGCTGTAGGGTCTTGATGCTGTAGTGTTTGATAGTGTCTTGATGCTGTAGTGTTTGATAGTGTCTTGATGCTGTAGTGTCGTGTTTGATAGTGTCTTGATGCTGTCGTGTTTGATAGTGTCTTGATGCTGTAGTGTTTGTCTTGATGCTGTAGTGTTTGATAGTGTCTTGATGCTGTAGGGTCTTGATGCTGTAGTGTTTGATAGTGTCTTGATGCTGTAGTGTTTGATAGTGTCTTGATGCTGTAGTGTTTGATAGTGTCTTGATGCTGTAGTGTTTGATAGTGTCTTGATGCTGTAGTGTTTGATAGTGTCTTGATGCTGTAGTGTTTGATAGAGTCTTGATGCTGTAGTGTTTGATAGTGTCTTGATGCTGTAGTGTTTGATAGAGTCTTGATGCTGTAGTGTTTGATAGTGTCTTGATGCTGTAGTGTTTGATAGTGTCTTGATGCTGTAGTGTTTGATAGTGTCTTGATGCTGTAGTGTTTGATAGAGTCTTGATGCTGTAGTGTTTGATAGTGTCTTGATGCTGTAGTGTTTGATAGAGTCTTGATGCTGTAGTGTTTGATAGTGTCTTGATGCTGTAGTGTTTGATAGTGTCTTGATGCTGTAGTGTTTGATAGTGTCTTGATGCTGTAGTGTTTGATAGTGTCTTGATGCTGTCGTGTTTGATAGTGTCTTGATGCTGTAGTGTTTGATAGTGTCTTGATGCTGTAGTGTTTGATAGTGTCTTGATGCTGTAGTGTTTGATAGTGTCTTGATGCTGTAGTGTTTGATAGAGTCTTGATGCTGTAGTGGTTGATAGTGTCTTGATGCTGTAGTGTTTGATAGTGTCTTGATGCTGTAGTGTTTGATAGTGTCTTGATGCTGTGTGTTTGATAGTGTCTTGATGCTGTAGTGTTTGATAGTGTCTTGATGCTGTAGTGTTTGATAGTGTCTTGATGCTGTAGTGTTTGATAGTGTCTTGATGCTGTAGTGGTTGATAGTGTCTTGATGCTGATAGTGTTGATAGTGTCTTGATGCTGTCTTGATGTGTTTGATAGTGTCTTGATGCTGTAGTGGTTGATAGTGTCTTGATGCTGTAGTGTTTGATAGTGTCTTGATGCTGTAGTGTTTGATAGTGTCTTGATGCTGTAGTGTTTGATAGTGTCTTGATGCTGTAGTGTTTGATAGTGTCTTGATGCTGTAGTGTTTGATAGTGTCTTGATGCTGTAGTGTTTGATAGTGTCTTGATGCTGTAGTGTTTGATAGTGTCTTGATGCTGTAGTGTTTGATAGTGTCTTGATGCTGTAGTGTTTGATAGTGTCTTGATGCTGTAGTGGTTGATAGTGTCTTGATGCTGTAGTGTTTGATAGTGTCTTGATGCTGTAGTGTTTGATAGTGTCTTGATGCTGTAGTGTTTGATAGTGTCTTGATGCTGTAGTGGTTGATAGTGTCTTGATGCTGTAGTGTTTGATAGTGTCTTGATGCTGTAGTGTTTGATAGTGTCTTGATGCTGTAGTGGTTGATAGTGTCTTGATGCTGTAGTGGTTGATAGTGTCTTGATGCTGTAGTGGTTGATAGTGTCTTGATGCTGTCGTGTTTGATAGTGTCTTGATGCTGTAGTGGTTGATAGTGTCTTGATGCTGTAGTGTTTGATAGTGTCTTGATGCTGTAGTGTTTGATAGTGTCATGATGCTGTAGTGGTTGATAGTGTCTTGATGCTGTAGTGTTTGATAGTGTCTTGATGCTGTAGGGTCTTGATGCTGTAGTGTTTGATAGTGTCTTGATGCTGTAGTGTCTTGATGCTGTAGTGTCTTGATGCTGTCGTGTTTGATAGTGTCTTGATGCTGTAGTGTTTGATAGTGTCTTGATGCTGTAGTGTCTTGATGCTGTAGTGTTTGATAGTGTCTTGATGCTGTAGTGTCTTGATGCTGTAGTGGTTGATAGTGTCTTGATGCTGTAGTGTCTTGATGCTGTCGTGTTTGATAGTGTCTTGATGCTGTAGTGGTTGATAGTGTCTTGATGCTGTAGTGTCTTGATGCTGTAGTGTTTGATAGTGTCTTGATGCTGTAGTGTTTGATAGTGTCTTGATGCTGTAGTGTTTGATAGTGTCTTGATGCTGTAGTGTTTGATAGTGTCTTGATGCTGTAGTGTTTGATAGTGTCTTGATGCTGTAGTGTTTGATAGTGTCTTGATGCTGTAGTGTTTGATAGTGTCTTGATGCTGTTTGATAGTGTTTGATAGTGTCTTGATGCTGTAGTGTTTGATAGTGTCTTGATGCTGTAGTGTTTGATAGTGTCTTGATGCTGTAGTGGTTGATAGTGTCTTGATGCTGTAGTGGTTGATAGTGTCTTGATGCTGTAGTGTTTGATAGTGTCTTGATGCTGTAGTGTTTGATAGTGTCTTGATGCTGTAGTGTTTGATAGTGTCTTGATGCTGTCTGATAGTGTCTTGATGCTGTAGTGGTTGATAGTGTCTTGATGCTGTAGTGTTTGATAGTGTCTTGATGCTGTAGTGTTTGATAGTGTCTGATGCTGTAGTGGTTGATAGTGTCTTGATGCTGTAGTGTTTGATAGTGTCTTGATGCTGTAGTGTTTGATCTTCTTGATGCTGTAGTGTTTGATAGTGTCTTGATGCTGTAGTGTCTTGATGCTGTAGTGTCTTGATGCTGTAGTGTTTGATAGTGTCTTGATGCTGTAGTGTCTTGATGCTGTAGTGTCTTGATGCTGTAGTGTTTGATAGTGTCTTGATGCTGTAGTGTCTTGATGCTGTAGTGTCTTGATGCTGTAGTGTTTGATAGTGTCTTGATGCTGTAGTGTCTTGATGCTGTAGTGTCTTGATGCTGTAGTGTTTGATAGTGTCTTGATGCTGTAGTGTCTTAATGCTGTCGTGTTTGATAGTGTCTTGATGCTGTAGTGTCTTGATGCTGTAGTGGTTGATAGTGTCTTGATGCTGTAGTGTTTGATAGTGTCTTGATGCTGTAGTGTTTGATAGTGTCTTGATGCTGTAGTGTTTGATAGTGTGCTGTGATGCTGTAGTGTTTGATGCTGTAGTGTTTGATAGTGTCTTGATGCTGTAGTGGTTGATAGTGTCTTGATGCTGTAGTGTTTGATAGGGTCTTGATGCTGTAGTGTTTGATAGTGTCTTGATGCTGTAGTGTTTGATAGTGTCTTGATGCTGTAGTGTTTGATAGTGTCTTGATGCTGTAGTGTTTGATAGTGTCTTGATGCTGTAGTGTTTGATAGTGTCTTGATGCTGTAGTGTTTGATAGTGTCTTGATGCTGTAGTGTTTGATAGTGTCTTGATGCTGTAGTGTTTGATAGAGTCTTGATGCTGTAGTGTTTGATAGTGTCTTGATGCTGTAGTGTTTGATAGAGTCTTGATGCTGTAGTGTTTGATAGTGTCTTGATGCTGTAGTGTTTGATAGAGTCTTGATGCTGTAGTGTTTGATAGAGTCTTGATGCTGTAGTGTTTGATAGTGTCTTGATGCTGTAGTGTTTGATAGAGTCTTGATGCTGTAGTGTTTGATAGTGTCTTGATGCTGTAGTGTTTGATAGTGTCTTGATGCTGTAGTGTTTGATAGTGTCTTGATGCTGTAGTGTTTGATGCTGTAGTGTTTGATAGTCTTGATGCTGTAGTGTTTGATAGTGTCTTGATGCTGTAGTGTTTGATAGTGTCTTGATGCTGTGGTGTTTGATAGTGTCTTGATGCTGTAGTGTTTGATAGTGTCTTGATGCTGTAGTGTTTGATAGTGTCTTGATGCTGTAGTGGTTGATAGTGTCTTGATGCTGTAGTGGTTGATAGTGTCTTGATGCTGTAGTGTTTGATAGTGTCTTGATGCTGTAGTGTTTGATAGTGTCTTGATGCTGTAGTGTTTGATAGTGTCTTGATGCTGTAGTGTTTGATAGTGTCTTGATGCTGTAGTGTTTGATAGTGTCTTGATGCTGTAGTGGTTGATAGTGTCTTGATGCTGTAGTGGTTGATAGTGTCTTGATGCTGTAGTGTTTGATAGAGTCTTGATGCTGTAGTGTTTGATAGTGTCTTGATGCTGTAGTGTTTGATAGAGTCTTGATGCTGTAGTGTTTGATAGTGTCTTGATGCTGTAGTGTTTGATAGTGTCTTGATGCTGTAGTGTTTGATAGTGTCTTGATGCTGTAGTGTTTGATAGAGTCTTGATGCTGTAGTGTTTGATAGTGTCTGTGTGTTTGATGCTGTCTTGAGTGTTTGATAGTGTCTTGATGCTGTAGTGTTTGATAGTGTCTTGATGCTGTAGTGTTTGATAGAGTCTTGATGCTGTAGTGTTTGATAGTGTCTTGATGCTGTAGTGTTTGATAGTGTCTTGATGCTGTAGTGTCTTGATGCTGTAGTGTTTGATAGAGTCTTGATGCTGTAGTGGTTGATAGTGTCTTGATGCTGTAGTGTTTGATAGTGTCTTGATGCTGTCGTGTTTGATAGTGTCTTGATGCTGTAGTGTTTGTCCTTCATGTTCTAATACTTTAATGTTACCCCTTGTGTTCTTTGTAATAAATAATCATAATCATATGTTTTAATTTAAAGATGTCACGTGACTGTTGCAAATTGTAAAGGAGAGATAAAAACAGTTATTTTTTATATATACAGTACCGGTCGAAAGTTTGGACACACCTGATCATTCAAGGGTTTTTCTTTATTTGACTATTTTCTACATTGTATATTTCACACCCTGACCTTAGTATTCTTTGTTTTCTTTATTGTTTTGGTTAGGTCAGGGTGTGATATGGGTGACGTATGTGTTGTTGTACTGTCTAGGGGTTTTGTAGTTTTATGGGGTTGTTTACCATCTAGGTGTTTATGTATGTCTATGGTTGCCTAGAGTGGATCTCAATTAGAGGCAGCTGTTTATCGTTGTCTCTGATTGGGAACCATATTTAGGCAGCCATCTTCTTTGGGTATTTTGTGGATTATTGTCTATGTCTAGTTGCCTGTGTCTGCACTAGTATTATATAGCTTCACGTTTGTTGTTTTTGTATAGTTTGTTAATTAAGTGTTCTGAAATCAAATAAAATCAGATGTATTTATAAAGCCCTGAAATCTGAAATCTCAAAGTGCTGTACAGAAACCCAGCCTAAAACTCCAAACAGCAAGCAATGCAGGTGTAGAAGCACGGTGGCTAGGAAAAACTCCCTAGAAAGGCCAAAACCTAGGAAGAAACCTAGAGAGGAACCAGGCTATGTGGGGTGGCCAGTCCTCTTCTGGCTGTGCCGGGTGGAGATTATAACAGAACATGACCAAGATGTTCAAATGTTCATAAATGACCAGCATGGTCGAATAATAATAAGGCAGAACAGTTGAACCTGGAGCAGCACCTTGGTCTTCTCCATTCAACGAACGTGACAGTAGAATAATATCTAAGACATCGCAGCTATGAAATAACACATATCATGTCGTAAACAAAGTGTTAAACCAATCAAAATATATTTTATATTTGAGATTCTTCAAAGTAGCCACCCTTTATATATCTATAACTTTATATATCCTCATACATATGAAATACTGTCTGCTGTATGGTTTATATATCATTACTGTATGGTTTATATATCATTACTGTATGGTTTATATATCATTACTGTCTGGTTTATATATCATTACTGTCTGGTTTATATATCATTACTGTATGGTTTATATATCATTACTGTCTGGTTTATATATCATTACTGTCTGGTTTATATATCATTACTGTCTGCTGTATGGTTTATATATCATTACTGTCTGGTTTATATATCATTACTGTATGGTTTATATATCATTACTGTCTGGTTTATATATCATTACTGTCTGCTGTATGGTTTATATATCATTACTGTCTGGTTTATATATCATTACTGTCTGGTTTATATATCATTACTGTCTGGTTTATATATCATTACTGTCTGCTGTATGGTTTATATATCATTACTGTATGGTTTATATATCATTACTGTATGGTTTATATATCATTACTGTCTGTTGTATGGTTTATATATCATTACTGTCTGGTTTATATATCATTACTGTCTGGTTTATATATCATTACTGTATGGTTTATATATCATTACTGTCTGGTTTATATATCATTACTGTCTGGTTTATATATCATTACTGTCTGGTTTATATATCATTACTGTCTGGTTTATATATCATTACTGTCTGCTGTATGGTTTATATATCATTACTGTATGGTTTATATATCATTACTGTCTGGTTTATATATCATTACTGTCTGCTGTCTGGTTTATATATCATTACTGTATGGTTTATATATCATTACTGTCTGGTTTATATATCATTACTGTCTGCTGTCTGGTTTATATATCATTACTGTATGGTTTATATATCATTACTGTCTGGTTTATATATCATTACTGTATGATTTATATATCATTACTGTCTGCTGTATGGTTTATATATCATTACTGTCTGCTGTCTGGTTTATATATCATTACTGTCTGGTTTATATATAATTACTGTCTGGTTTATATATCATTACTGTATGGTTTATATATCATTACTGTCTGCTGTCTGGTTTATATATCATTCCTGTCTGGTTTATATATCATTACTGTCTGCTGTCTGGTTTATATATCATTACTGTATGGTTTATATATCATTACTGTCTGGTTTATATATCATTACTGTCTGGTTTATATATCATTACTGTCTGGTTTATATATCATTACTGTCTGCTGTCTGGTTTATATATCATTACTGTCTGCTGTATGGTTTATATATCATTACTGTATGGTTTATATATCATTACTGTCTGGTTTATATATCATTACTGTCTGGTTTATATATCATTACTGTCTGGTTTATATATCATTACTGTCTGCTGTCTGGTTTATATATCATTACTGTCTGGTTTATATATCATTATTGTCTGGTTTATATATCATTACTGTATGGTTTATATATCATTACTGTCTGCTGTATGGTTTATATATCATTACTGTATGGTTTATATATCATTACTCTATGGTTTATATATCATTACTGTATGGTTTATATATCATTACTGTCTGGTTTATATATCATTACTGTCTGGTTTATATATCATTACTGTATGGTTTATATATCATTACTGTATGGTTTATATATCATTACTGTCTGCTGTATGGTTTATATATCATTACTGTCTGGTTTATATATCATTACTGTCTGGTTTATATATCATTACTGTCTGGTTTCTATATCATTACTGTCTGCTGTATGGTTTATATATCATTACTGTATGGTTTATATATCATTACTGTCTGGTTTATATATCATTACTGTCTGCTGTATGGTTTATATATCATTACTGTCTGCTGTTTTTATATATCATTACTGTCTGGTTTATATATCATTACTGTCTGGTTTATATATCATTACTGTCTGGTTTATATATCATTACTGTATGGTTTATATATCATTACTGTCTGGTTTATATATCATTACTGTCTGGTTTATATATCATTACTGTCTGGTTTATATATCATTACTGTATGGTTTATATATCATTACTGTCTGGTTTATATATCATTACTGTCTGGTTTATATATCATTACTGTCTGCTGTCTGGTTTATATATCATTACTGTCTGCTGTCTGGTTTATATATCATTACTGTCTGGTTTATATATCATTACTGTCTGGTTTATATATCATTACTGTCTGGTTTATATATCATTACTGTATGGTTTATATATCATTACTGTCTGGTTTATATATCATTACTGTCTGCTGTCTGGTTTATATATCATTACTGTATGGTTTATATATCATTACTGTCTGGTTTATATATCATTACTGTCTGCTGTCTGGTTTATATATCATTACTGTCTGGTTTATATATCATTACTGTCTGGTTTATATATCATTACTGTCTGGTTTATATATCATTACTGTCTGCTGTCTGGTTTATATATCATTACTGTCTGCTGTCTGGTTTATATATCATTACTGTCTGGTTTATATATCATTACTGTCTGGTTTATATATCATTACTGTCTGGTTTATATATCATTACTGTATGGTTTATATATCATTACTGTCTGGTTTATATATCATTACTGTCTGGTTTTTATATATCATTACTGTCTGGTTTATATATCATTACTGTCTGGTTTATATATCATTACTGTCTGCTGTCTGGTTTATATATCATTACTGTCTGCTGTCTGGTTTATATATCATTACTGTCTGGTTTATATATCATTACTGTCTGGTTTATATATCATTACTGTCTGGTTTATATATCATTACTGTCTGGTTTATATATCATTACTGTCTGGTTTATATATCATTACTGTCTGGTTTATATATCATTACTGTCTGCTGTCTGGTTTATATATCATTACTGTCTGGTTTATATATCATTACTGTCTGGTTTATATATCATTACTGTCTGCTGTATGGTTTATATATCATTACTGTCTGGTTTATATATCATTACTGTCTGGTTTATATATCATTACTGTCTGGTTTATATATCATTACTGTCTGGTTTATATATCATTACTGTATGGTTTATATATCATTACTGTCTGGTTTATATATCATTACTGTCTGCTGTCTGGTTTATATATCATTACTGTCTGGTTTATATATCATTACTGTCTGCTGTATGGTTTATATATCATTACTGTCTGGTTTATATATCATTACTGTCTGGTTTATATATCATTACTGTCTGCTGTCTGGTTTATATATCATTACTGTCTGGTTTATATATCATTACTGTCTGGTTTATATATCATTACTGTCTGGTTTATATATCATTACTGTCTGGTTTATATATCATTACTGTCTGCTGTCTGGTTTATATATCATTACTGTCTGGTTTATATATCATTACTGTCTGCTGTATGGTTTATATATCATTACTGTCTGGTTTATATATCATTACTGTCTGGTTTATATATCATTACTGTCTGGTTTATATATCATTACTGTCTGCTGTATGGTTTATATATCATTACTGTCTGTTGTCTGGTTTATATATCATTACTGTCTGGTTTATATATCATTACTGTATGGTTTATATATCATTACTGTCTGCTGTTTGTCTGTTTATATATCATTACTGTCTGGTTTATATATCATTACTGTCTGGTTTATATATCATTACTGTCTGCTCATTATGGTTTATATATCATTACTGTATGGTTTATATATCATTACTGTCTGCTGTTTGGTTTATATATCATTACTGTCTGGTTTATATATCATTACTGTCTGGTTTATATATCATTACTGTCTGGTTTATATATCATTACTGTATGGTTTATATATCATTACTGTCTGGTTTATATATCATTACTGTCTGGTTTATATATCATTACTGTCTCGTTTATATATCATTACTGTCTGGTTTATATATCATTACTGTCTGGTTTATATATCATTACTGTCTGCTGTATGGTTTATATATCATTACTGTATGGTTTATATATCATTACTGTCTGGTTTATATATCATTACTGTCTGCTGTATGGTTTATATATAATTACTGTATGGTTTATATATCATTACTGTCTGGTTTATATATCATTACTGTCTGGTTTATATATCATTACTGTATGGTTTATATATCATTACTGTCTGGTTTATATATCATTACTGTCTGGTTTATATATCATTACTGTCTGGTTTATATATCATTACTGTATGGTTTATATATCATTACTGTCTGGTTTATATATCATTACTGTCTGCTGTATGGTTTATATATCATTACTGTCTGGTTTATATATCATTACTGTATGGTTTATATATCATTACTGTCTGGTTTATATATCATTACTGTCTGTTGTATGGTTTATATATCATTACTGTCTGGTTTATATATCATTACTGTCTGCTGTCTGGTTTATATATCATTACTGTCTGGTTTATATATCATTACTGTCTGGTTTATATATCATTACTGTCTGGTTTATATATCATTACTGTCTGGTTTATATATCATTACTGTCTGGTTTATATATCATTACTGTCTGCTGTCTGGTTTATATATCATTACTGTCTGGTTTATATATCATTACTGTCTGGTTTATATATCATTACTGTCTGGTTTATATATCATTACTGTCTGCATGTCTGGTTTATATATCATTACTGTCTGGTTTATATATCATTACTGTCTGGTTTATATATCATTACTGTCTGGTTTATATATCATTACTGTCTGGTTTATATATCATTACTGTCTGGTTTATATATCATTACTGTCTGGTTTATATATCATTACTGTCTGGTTTATATATCATTACTGTCTGGTTTATATATCATTACTGTCTGGTTTATATATCATTACTGTCTGCTGTCTGGTTTATATATCATTACTGTATGGTTTATATATCATTACTGTCTGGTTTTTATATATCATTACTGTCTGGTTTATATATCATTACTGTCTGGTTTATATATCATTACTGTCTGGTTTATATATCATTACTGTCTGGTTTATATATCATTACTGTCTGCTGTCTGGTTTATATATCATTACTGTCTGCTGTCTGGTTTATATATCATTACTGTCTGGTTTATATATCATTACTGTCTGGTTTTTATATATCATTACTGTATGGTTTATATATCATTACTGTATGGTTTATATATCATTACTGTCTGGTTTATATATCATTACTGTCTGGTTTATATATAATTACTGTCTGCTGTCTGGTTTATATATCATTACTGTCTGGTTTATATATCATTACTGTCTGCTGTATGGTTTATATATCATTACTGTCTGGTTTATATATCATTACTGTCTGGTTTATATATCATTACTGTCTGGTTTATATATCATTACTGTCTGCTGTATGGTTTATATATCATTACTGTATGGTTTATATATCATTACTGTCTGGTTTATATATCATTACTGTCTGGTTTATATATCATTACTGTCTGGTTTATATATCATTACTGTCTGGTTTATATATCATTACTGTATGGTTTATATATCATTACTGTCTGGTTTATATATCATTACTGTCTGGTTTATATATCATTACTGTCTGGTTTATATATCATTACTGTCTGGTTTATATATCATTACTGTCTGCTGTCTGGTTTATATATCATTACTGTCTGCTGTCTGGTTTATATATCATTACTGTCTGGTTTATATATCATTACTGTCTGGTTTATATATCATTACTGTCTGGTTTATATATCATTACTGTCTGCTGTCTGGTTTATATATCATTACTGTCTGGTTTATATATCATTACTGTCTGCTGTATGGTTTATATATCATTACTGTATGGTTTATATATCATTACTGTCTGGTTTATATATCATTACTGTCTGGTTTATATATCATTACTGTCTGGTTTATATATCATTACTGTCTGGTTTATATATCATTACTGTCTGGTTTATATATCATTACTGTCTGGTTTATATATCATTACTGTCTGGTTTATATATCATTACTGTCTCGTTTATATATCATTACTGTCTGGTTTATATATCATTACTGTCTGGTTTATATATCATTACTGTCTGCTGTCTGGTTTATATATCATTACTGTATGGTTTATATATCATTACTGTCTGGTTTATATATCATTACTGTCTGCTGTCTGGTTTATATATCATTACTGTATGGTTTATATATCATTACTGTCTGGTTTATATATCATTACTGTCTGGTTTATATATCATTACTGTCTGGTTTATATATCATTACTGTCTGGTTTATATATCATTACTGTCTGGTTTATATATCATTACTGTCTGGTTTATATATCATTACTGTCTGCTGTATGGTTTATATATCATTACTGTATGGTTTATATATCATTACTGTCTGGTTTATATATCATTACTGTCTGCTGTATGGTTTATATATCATTACTGTCTGGTTTATATATCATTACTGTCTGGTTTATATATCATTACTGTCTGGTTTATATATCATTACTGTATGGTTTATATATCATTACTGTCTGCTGTATGGTTTATATATCATTACTGTCTGGTTTATATATCATTACTGTCTGGTTTATATATCATTACTGTCTGCTGTATGGTTTATATATCATTACTGTCTGGTTTATATATCATTACTGTCTGGTTTATATATCATTACTGTATGGTTTATATATCATTACTGTCTGGTTTATATATCATTACTGTCTGGTTTATATATCATTACTGTATGGTTTATATATCATTACTGTCTGCTGTCTGGTTTATATATCATTACTGTCTGGTTTATATATCATTACTGTATGGTTTATATATCATTACTGTCTGGTTTATATATCATTACTGTATGGTTTATATATCATTACTGTATGGTTTATATATCATTACTGTCTGGTTTATATATCATTACTGTCTGGTTTATATATCATTACTGTCTGGTTTATATATCATTACTGTCTGGTTTATATATCATTACTGTATGGTTTATATATCATTACTGTCTGGTTTATATATCATTACTGTCTGGTTTATATATCATTACTGTATGGTTTATATATCATTACTGTCTGGTTTATATATCATTACTGTCTGGTTTATATATCATTACTGTCTGGTTTATATATCATTACTGTCTGGTTTATATATCATTACTGTCTGGTTTATATATCATTACTGTCTGCTGTCTGGTTTATATATCATTACTGTATGGTTTATATATCATTACTGTATGGTTTATATATCATTACTGTCTGGTTTATATATCATTACTGTCTGGTTTATATATCATTACTGTCTGGTTTATATATCATTACTGTCTGCTGTCTGGTTTATATATCATTACTGTCTTTTATATATCATTACTGTCTGGTTTATATATCATTACTGTCTGGTTTATATATCATTACTGTCTGGTTTTTATATCATTACTGTATGGTTTATATATCATTACTGTCTGCTGTCTGGTTTATATATCATTACTGTCTGGTTTATATATCATTACTGTCTGGTTTATATATCATTACTGTCTGGTTTATATATCATTACTGTCTGCTGTATGATTTATATATCATTACTGTCTGGTTTATATATCATTACTGTCTGGTTTATATGTCATTACTGTCTGGTTTATATATCATTACTGTCTGGTTTATATATCATTACTGTCTGGTTTATATATCATTACTGTCTGGTTTATATATCATTACTGTCTGGTTTATATATCATTACTGTCTGGTTTATATATCATTACTGTCTGGTTTATATATCATTACTGTCTGGTTTATATATCATTACTGTCTGGTTTATATATCATTACTGTCTGGTTTATATATCATTACTGTCTGGTTTATATATCATTACTGTCTGGTTTATATATCATTACTGTATGGTTTATATATCATTACTGTCTGCTGTATGGTTTATATATCATTACTGTCTGGTTTATATATCATTACTGTATGGTTTATATATCATTACTGTCTGGTTTATATATCATTACTGTCTGGTTTATATATCATTACTGTCTGGTTTATATATCATTACTGTATGGTTTATATATCATTACTGTCTGGTTTATATATCATTACTGTCTGGTTTATATATCATTACTGTCTGCTGTCTGGTTTATATATCATTACTGTCTGGTTTATATATCATTACTGTATGGTTTATATATCATTACTGTCTGGTTTATATATCATTACTGTCTGGTTTATATATCATTATTGTCTGGTTTATATATCATTACTGTATGATTTATATATCATTACTGTCTGGTTTATA
>NC_068439.1:1610872-1633372 GCF_023373465.1 Oncorhynchus keta | reverse complement strand
CAGCTGGATGAGGGGACTGAGGCTTCAGTGTGTTAGTAGAACAGGTTAGTGAACTCAGGACCAGCTGGATGAGGGGACTGAGGCTTCAGTATGTTAGTAGAACAGGTTTGTGAACTCAGCCCCAGGACCAGCTGGATGAGGGGACTCTTTTCTTTGCTCAGCTCTTGGCATTGCAGGGCTTGGTAATGATATGAGAAGGGGTCATTGTATTGTCCAAAACCTAATTGCTTTTTTATGAGTTTTTATTATTAGTGGATATTGGCCCAATTCTGCATTGTTTGTAGTTTTCCTCTGGGCATGTAGGAGAATCTTACAGAACTCTGCATGCAGGGTTTCAATGGGGTGTTTGTCCCATTTGATGAAATCTTGTTTTGCAAGTGGACCCCATACCTCGCTGCCATAAAGTGGACCCCACACCTCGCTGCCATAAAGTGGACCCCTCACCTCGCTGCCATAAAGTGGACCCCTCACCTCGCTGCCATAAAGTGCAATTGGTTCAATGCCACATTCAATTCGTTTTAGACACATTTGAATAGGTATTTCAATTTTAATGAGGTTTTTAATGGTGTAGAATGCCCTGCGTGCTTTCTCTCTCAGTTCATCACTGCCTCATTAAGGTGTCCAGTTGAGCTTATTTTGAAACCTGAGTAATTGTAGTGTAGCAGTACTCTATATATTTTGTACCAATTGAGAACTTTGGTCCAATTCCCTGAGATCTGGATCTTCTCTGGAAAATCATTATTTTAGTTTAATGCCTCTCTCTCTCTCTTTCTCTCTTTCTCTCTTTCTCTCTTTCTCTCTTTCTCTCTTTCTCTCTTTCTCCCTCTCCTTCTTGGGTTTGTTTTCAAATTCTTTGTGGGTCTGTGTAATCTGAGGGAAATATGGTCATACATTTGGCAGGAGGTTAGGAAGTGCAGCTCACTTCTGGGCAGTGTGCACATAGCCTGTCTTCTCTTCCCTTATTGACCCTAGAATTTCTAAGCAAACAGAAGGTAGGGCTTTCTTCTATAGAGCTCCATTTTAGTGGAATGGTCTCCCATGTGAGAGATGCATCATCTCTTCAGTAGGTCCTTTGATTGAGTGTAGCCGGGCCCTTGCTGCCTCTGCCTGGCCGGTTCCCCTCTCTCCACTGGGATTCTCTACCTCTAACCCTATTACAGGGGCTGAGTCACTGGCTTACTGGTGCTCTTCCATGCCGTCCTTAGGAGGGGTGCGTCACTTGAGTGGGTTGAGTCACTGACGTGGTCTTCCTGTCCGGTTTTGTGCCCCCTCAGGCTTGTGCGGCAGAGGAGATCTTCGTGGGTTATAAGTTGATGGCCTGTGGATATCCCTCCACTGGTGTCATGTGTGAATTTAAGTATGCTCCTTCTAATTGTCTCTCTCTCCCTCCCCGTTTGGAGGGCCTGAGCTTAGGGCCGTACCTCAGGACTACCTGTCCTGATGACTCCTGGCTGTCCCTAGTCCACCTGGTTGCGCTGCTGCTCCAGTTTTAGCTGTTCTGCCTGCTGCTATGGAACCCTGACCTGTTCACCGGACGTGCCGGACCTGCTGTTATTGACTCTCTGTTTCTCTCACACCTCCTGTCTCGATCTGACGCTCAGCTATTTTGAGTTATTTTTATCTTATTTCACCTTAATTTAACCAGGTAGGCCAGTTGAGAACAAGTTCTCATGTACAACTGCGAACTGGCCAAGATAAAGCAAAGCAGTGCGACAAAAACAACAACACAGAGTTACACATGGGACAAACAAACGTACAGTCAATAACACAATAGAAAAATCTGTGTACAGTGTGTGCAAATGAAGTAAGGAGGTAAGGCAATAAATAGGCCAATAGTGGAGAAGTAATGACAATTTAGCTAATTACACTGGAGTGATATGTTTGCAGATGAGGATGTGCAAGTAGAAATACTGGTGTGCAAAAGAGCAGACAATCAAAAACAAATATGGGGATGAAGTAGGTAGTTGGTTGGATGGGCTATTTACAGATGTGTACAGCTACAGCAATCCATTACCTGCTCTGACAGCTGACACTTAAAATCAGTGAGGGAGAAATCTCTCCAACTTCCGTGATTTTTGCAATTCGTTCCAGTCATTGTCAGCAGAGAACTGGAAGGAAAGGCGGCCAAAGGAAGTGTTGGCTTTGGGGATGACCAGTGAAATATACCTGCTGGAGCGCGTGCTATGGATGGGTGTTGCTATAGTGACCAGTTGTTATCATGACCAAACATGTGGCGAGGACCAGCCAACGAGAGCACAAAGGTTGCAGTGGTGGGTAGTATATGGGGCTTTAGTGACAAAATGCATGGCACTGTGATAGACTGCATCCAATCTGTTGAGTAGAGTGTTGGAGGTTATTTTGTGAATGACATCGCCGAAGTCGAGGATTGGTAGGATAGTCAGTTTTGCGAGGGTATGTTTGGCAGCATGAGCGAAGGAGGCTTTGTTGCAAAATAAGAAGCTGATTCTAGATTTAATTTTGGATTGGAGATGTTTAATGTGAATCTGGGAGGAGAGTTTACAGTCTAACCAGACACCTGGTATTTATAGTTGTCCACATATTCTAAGTCAGAACAGTCCAGTGTAATGATGTTAGTAGGGTGGGCGGGTGCGGGCAGCGAATGGTTGAATAGCATGCATTTAGTTTTACTAGTGTTTAGGAGCAGTTGGAGGCCACGGAAGGAGAGTTGTATGGCATTGAAGTTTGTCTGGAGGTTCGTTAACACAGAGTCCAAGGAAGGGCCAGAAGTATACAGAATGGTGTCGTCTGCGTAGAGGTGGATCAGAGAATCACCAGCAGCAAGAGCGACATCATTGATATATACAGAGAAAAGAGTCAGCCCGAGAATTTATCCATGTGGCACCCCCATAGAGACTGCCAGAGGTCCGGACAACAGACCTTCCGATTTGACACACTGAGCTCTATCTGAGAAGTAGTTACTGAACCAGGCGAGGCAATCATTCAGAGAAACCAAGGCTGTTGAGTCTGCCGATAAGAATACGGTGATTAACAGAGTCGAAAGCCTTGGCCAGGTCGATGAAGAAAGCTGCACAGTACTGTCTTTTATCAATGGTGGTTATGATATCGTTTAGGACCTTGAGTGTGGCTGAGGTGAACCCGTGACCAGTTCTGAAACCAAATTGCATCACGGAGAAGGTTTCAGTGGAATTCAAAATGGTCGGTGATCTGTTTGTTCACTTGGCTTTCGAAGACCTTAGAAAGGCAGGGCAGGATGGATGGATATAGGTCTGTAGCAGTTTGGGTCTAGAGTGTCTCCCCTTTTCAAGTGGGTGATGACCGTGGCCACTTTCCAATCTTTAGGAATCTCAGACGATACGTAAGAGAGGTTGACCAGACTAGTAATATGGGTTGCAACCCACAAATGGGCTGTTCTTAGTTTTTTAATGAAAATGGCTTTTCAGGAAGCACTTTTAAAGAACCAAGCGTCCTCTACTGACGGGATGAGGTCAATATCCTTCCAGGATACCCGTGCCAGGTTGATTAGAAAGGCCTGCTCACTGAAGTGTTTTAAGGAGCGTTTGACGGTGATGAGGGGTGGTCGTTTGACCACAGAGCCAAAATGGGAGCAGGCAATGAGGCAGTGATCGCTGAGATTCCTGGTTGAAAACAGCAGAGGTGTATTTAGAAGGCAAGTTGGTCAGAATGATATCTATGAGGGTGCCCGTTTTTATGGATTTGGGATTGTACCTGGTAGGTTCCTTTGTCATTCTTTGAGATTGTGGTCTCGGGCCGGGGTGTTATGCATATCCTGATTTAGGGCACCTAGCAGTACGAACTTTGACATTAGATGGGGGAATCAATTCACATATGGTGTCCAGGGCACAGCTAGGAGCTGAGTGGGGTCTATAACAAACGACAACAGTGAGGGACTTATTTCTGGAGAGATGGATCTTTAAAACTAGAAGTTCAAACTGTTTGGTTGTAGACCTGGATAGTATGACAGAACTCTGCAGGCTCTCTACAGTAGATTGCAATTCTGCCCCTTTAGCAGTTCTGCCTTGGCGTAATTGGGATGGAAATGTCAGAATTTTTGATGGCCTTCTGAAGCCAGGATTCAGAGACGGGGTTGTTGGAGTCTACTAAAGCAGTGAATAAAACAAACTTAGGGAGGAGGCTTCTGATGTTAATATTCATGAACCCAAGGCTTTTAAGGTTGCAGAAGTAAACAAATGAGAGTGCCTGTGGAAACACAGGGCCTGGGTTAACCTCTACAGAGGAGGATCTGAGGAGGAGTAGGATGAGGGTACGGCTTAAGGCTATAAGAACTGGTTTCTGGGCGTGGTAGAATAGATTCAGGGCATAGTGTACAGACAAGGGTACGGTAGGGTACAGTGGAGGTAAACCTCGGCATTCAGTGACGATGAGAGAGGTTTCATCTTTGGAGGGGCCAGTTAAGTCTCCGCATGTGTGGGCGGACAAGGGGGCTATCTGAGGCATGTTGAGGGGGCTCCACACTAAAATAAAACAACGAGAGGTGCCCTAAACAACAGTCTACAAGGCATATTGACATTAGAGAAAGGCATAAAGCAATCACAGGTGTTGATTGGGCAAGCTAAGACAACAACGGGTGAGACAACAATGGGTAAACAACTGGGACAACAACAATGGGTAAAAGGCATTGAATGGGCGGAGAGGGTCAGTTAGCTACACTCAGGGCGTCAGTTCGAGGAACCAACAGATTAACAAAATGAAGCACCGTGTTAATGCAGGCAGTCCAGCAGGCGTCGGCTGTGTAGCCGAGTGATCATAAATGCCACGTGTTAATGCAGGCAGTCCAGCAGGCGTCGGCCGTGTAGCCGAGTGATCATAAATGCCACGTGTTAATGCAGGCAGTCCAGCAGGCGTCGGCTGTGCAGCCGAGTGATCATAAATGCCACGTGTTAATGCAGGCAGTCCAGCAGGCGTCGGCTGTGTAGCCGAGTGATCATAAATGCCACTTGGTAACAACTGCTGCGAAGATCTGGTGTAATGGTCCAGAGCTTGTGGCAGTAATCCGGTGATGTAGTGTGAAAAAAAGCAGTCCGATGGGATGATGCTCAGGGATGATATCATCTGTGCAGACTGGCATGTATTATCTGCGCTGTCCAGACTAAGTCCGAGCTGAAGGTAAAGACCACTAGCAGTGGCTAGCTGCTGATGGAGGTTCCAGTTTTAAATATAAATAAATAAATATATGCCATTTAGCAGACGCTTTTATCCAAAGCGACTTACAGTCATGTGTGCATACATTCTACGTATGGGTGGTCCCGGGAATCGAACCCACTACCCTGGCGTTACAAGCGCCATGCTCTACCAACTGAGCTACAGAAGGACTAAAAAATATAATTTGAAGGTCTAAAAAATATAATTTCTTCACACATTGGAAAGAATTCAGATTAAAACAAAGCAGACCTCTGCCGCTCAACTATGAAAAGCCTGCTGAGGTAAATGACCTGTTGCACAACCATTGTGATTGTTATTATGAACATTTGAACATCTTGGCCATTTACTCTTATAATCTCCACCCGGCACAGCCAGAAGAGGACTGGCCACCCCTCGGAGCCTGGTTCCCCTCTAGGTTTCTTCCTAGGTTTTCTTGGGAGTTTCTCCTTCCACATTATTTGCTGCTTGGGGTATTAGCCTGTGTTTCTGTATAGCAATTTGTGACATCTGCTGATGATAAAAAGGGATTTATAAATACAGGCCATGTCGGCCTTCTGCAACCTTTCTCAATAGAAAGGTTAAGGTCACTGAATCGGTACATAGTCAAAGTTTTCCTTTATTTTGGGTATTCTGCCACTGTGTACTTTTTTTCAAGTAATTATCTTTTTGTTTTCTCATGATTTGGTTGGGTCTAATTGTGATGCTGTCCAGGTTCATCTCTCTGTAGGTGATGGCTTTGTTATGGAAGGTTTGTGAATCGTTTGCTCTTAGTTGGTTGTAGAATTGAAATTCTCTTTTCTGGATTTTGATAATTAGCGGGTATCGGCCTAATTCTGGTCTGCGTGCATTATTTAGTGTTTTACATTGAAGGGCAATGGGTTCTTTCACGTATTTTTAGCCAGATCCTAATTGGTCGAATTTGATTGTTCTTTTGATGGCGTTGAGGACCCTTCTTGCCTTGTCTCTCAGATCGTTCACAACTTTGTGGCAGTTACCTATGGTGCTGATGTTTAGGCTGAGGTATGTATAGCTGTTTGTGTGCTCGAGGGCAACGGACTCTAGATTAAATTGGTATTTGTGGTCCTGGTGACTGGACCTTTTTTGGAAGACCATTGTTTTAGTCTTACTGAGACTTACTGTCAGGGCCCAGGTCTGACAGAATCTGTGCAGAAGGTGCTGCTGTAGGCCCTCCTTGGTCGGTGACAGAAGCACCAGATCATCATCAAACAGTAGACATTTGACTTCAGAATCAAGTAGGGTGAGGCCGGGTGCTGCAGACTGTTCTTGTGCCCTCGACAATTTGTTGATATATATGTTGAAGAGGGTGGGGCTTCGGCTTAAGCTGCATTTCAATTCGTTGATATTACAGTCAAACGTGTGGACACACCTACTACTCATCAAGCATGTTTCTTTATTTGTATTTCTATTTTCTACATTGTAGAATAATAGTGAAGACATCAACACTATGAAATAACCCATATGGAATCATGTAGTAACCAAAAAAGCATTAACTTCTTGCGTCGAGCCACATCCCGATCCGGGATCGTGACTACAGCCTCAAGGCCATTACCATAACGCAACGTTAACTATTCATGAAAATCGCAAATGAAATGGACATTAGACTGGTGGAAATCTTTCCTTCGGTCTGTTGAGTCAAAATATGAGATTTTTGGTTCCAACCGCAGTGTGTTTGTGAGACGCAGAGTAGGTGAATGGATGATATCCGCATGCATGTGTGGTTCCCACCATGAAGCATGGAGGATGAGGTGTGATTGTGTGGGGGTGCTTTGCTAGTGACACTGTCTGTGATTTATTTAGAATTCAAGGCACACTTAACCAGCTACCACAGCATTCTGCAGTGATACACCATCCCATCTGGTTTTGGCTTAGTGGGACTATCATTTGTTTTTCAAAAGGACAAATGACCCAACACACCTTGACCAAGAAGGAGAGTGATGGAGTGCTGCATCAAACTACTGCCAAATGTATACCTTCACTATTATAGTGAAACATTTTGCCCAGGAAATTGTCTAGAAATTGTCTAGAAGGGATTGAATTTGTTGTTACCTAATTGTTTTTTGGTAGGTTTCCACAATACTTTCCTTCCTTCTTTAGCATTCCTAAATATTACTCAGTTCCTTTGATGCCTTACATTTGAGTATTGCTCTTTTCAAGTAGACTGTGATTTAGCTTTTATCTGATACGGGTGTCAGTGGACTGACTGTGAACGCTCTGAGAGACTCTGGGTTGACTGTGAACGTTCTGAGAGACTCTGGGTTGACTGTGAAGGCTCTGAGAGACTCTGGGTTGACTGTGAAGGCTCTGAGAGACTCTGGGTTGACTGTGAAGGCTCTGAGAGACTCTGGGTTGACTGTGAAGGCTCTGAGAGACTCTGGGTTGACTGTGAAGGCTCTGAGAGACTCTGGGTTGACTTGACGTGTGAGACTCTGGCTCGTTCTGAGAGACTCTGGGTTGACTGTGAACGCTCTGAGAGACTCTGGGTTGACTGTGAACGCTCTGAGAGACTCTGGGTTGACTGTGAACGCTCTGAGAGACTCTGGGTTGACTGTGAACGCTCTGAGAGACTCTGGGTTGACTGTCTGAACGCTCTGAGAGACTCTGGGTTGACTGTGAACGCTCTGAGAGACTCTGGGTTGACTGTGAACGCTCTGAGAGACTCTGGGTTGACTGTGAACGCTCTGAGAGACTCTGGGTTGACTGTGAACGCTCTGAGAGACTCTGGGTTGACTGTGAACGCTCTGAGAGACTCTGGGTTGACTGTGAACGCTCTGAGAGACTCTGGGTTGACTGTGAACGCTCTGAGAGACTCTGGGTTGACTGTGAACGCTCTGAGAGACTCTGGGTTGACTGTGAACGCTCTGAGAGACTCTGGGTTGACTGTGAACGCTCTGAGAGACTCTGAGTTGACTGTGAACGCTCTGAGAGACTCTGAGTTGACTGTGAACGCTCTGAGAGACTCTGGGTTGACTGTGAACGTTCTGAGAGACTCTGGGTTGACTGTGAACGCTCTGAGAGACTCTGGGTTGACTCTGGGTTGACTGGAACGCTCTGAGAGACTCTGGGTTGTTGACTGTGAACGCTCTGAGAGACTCTGGGTTGACTGTGAACGGCTCTGAGAGACTCTGGGTTGACTGTGAACGCTCTGAGAGACTCTGGGTTGACTGTGAACGCTCTGAGAGACTCTGGGTTGACTGTGAACGTTCTGAGAGACTCTGGGTTGACTGTGAACGCTCTGAGAGACTCTGGGTTGACTGTGAACGTTCTGAGAGACTCTGGGTTGACTGTGAACGCTCTGAGAGACTCTGGGTTGAGGTCAGTGATAAAGTAGTCTACAGTACTACTGCCTATAGATGAGCTATAGGTGTACCTACCATAGGAGCCCCCTCGAAGCCTACCGTTGACTATGTACAGACCCAGCGTGCAACAGACCTGTACGAGTTGTGACCCGTTTATTGTTGGTTATGTTTTCATAGTTGTGCCTAGGGGGACACATGGGGGAGGGAATGCTGTCACCCTGTGTGCTGAGGGTGTCCGGTTCTTGTCCTGTTCTGGCACTTAGGTTGCCACAGACTAGTACATGTCCCTGGGCCTGGAAATGATTGATTTCGCCCTCCAGGATGGAGAAGCATTCTTCATTAAAGTATGGGGATTCTAGTGGAGGGATATAGGTAGCACACAGGAGGACATTTTTCTCTGTTGAGATCCTTTCCCCTTGAATTTCTAGCCAAATGTAAAATATTCCTGTTTTGATTAATTTAATAGAGTGGGTTAGGTCTGCTCTATACCAAATTAGCATCTCCTGAGTCTCTTCCCTGTTTCACACCTGGTAGTTTGGTGGATGGGACTACCAGCTCTCTGTAACCTAGTGGGCAATCAGTGGGTCCATCTCCTCTATACCACCCACCTGGTAGTGTGGTGGACTACTGTCTACTACTGTCTACTATTGGTACTATCTACTATTGTCTACTACTGTCTACTCTCTACTACTGTCTACTGTCTACTAGTGTCTACCACTGTCTACTGTCTACTGATGTCTACTGTCTACAGTCCACTACTGTCTACTACTGTCTACTATTGTTACTATCAAATATTGTCTACTAATGTCTACTGTCTACTATTGTCTACTACTGTCTACTATTGTCTACTACTGTCTAAAACAGTCTACTACTGTCTACTATTGTCTACTACTGTCTACTACTGTCTACTACTGTCTACTATTATCTACTACTGTCTACTACTGTCTACTACTTTCATCTGTCTACTATTATCTACTATTGTCTACTACTGTCTACTACTGTCTAAAACAGTCTACTACTGTCTACTATTGTCTACTATTATCTACTACTGTCTACTACTGTCTACTACTTTCATCTGTCTACTATTATCTACCATTATCTGCTATTGTCTTCTATTATCTAGTATTTTCATCTGTCTACTACTGCTCTCTTCTTACATCATGATTCAATGATACATGAGGGAAGTTGGTCCATGAACTTCTCAGAGCCTACAAGGCCAGGAGGCTGTGGCTCCCTATTCCCTATGTAGTGCACTATGGGCCCTGGTCAAAAGTAGGGCACTACATAGAGCATAGGGTCCCATTGGGGATGCATTCTGTGTGGCTGACCAATTGTATTGCCTTTCTGGGAATCAATGACGCAAACAGTCTCTAATGAAAGCACTTCAGGGAACCACGGCTGCACAGTGGGCTGTTTCATCCCTTTCCCATTCTGCATATGGAAGAGGACAGTGGGCTGTTTCATCCCTTTCCCATTCTGCATATGGAAGAGGACAGTGGGCTGGTTCATCCCTTTCCCATTCTGCATATGGAAGAGGACAGTGGGCTGGTTCATCCCTTTCCCATTCTGCATATGGAAGAGGACAGTGGGCTGGTTCATCCCTTTCCCATTCTGCATATGGAAGAGGACAGTGGGCTGGTTCATCCCTTTCCCATTCTGCATATGGAAGAGGACAGTGGGCTGGTTCATCCCTTTCCCATTCTGCATATGGAAGAGGACAGTGGGCTGTTTCATCCCTTTCCCATTCTGCATATGGAAGAGGACAGTGGGCTGTTTCATCCCTTTCCCATTCTGCATATGGAAGACATATGGACAGTGGGCTGGTTCATCCCTTTCCCATTCTGCATATGGAAGAGGACAGTGGGCTGTTTCATCCCTTTCCCATTCTGCATATGGAAGAGGACAGTGGGCTGTTTCATCCCTTTCCCATTCTGCATATGGAAGAGGACAGTGGGCTGGTTCATCCCTTTCCCATTCTGCATATGGAAGAGGACAGTGGGCTGGTTCATCCCTTTCCCATTCTGCATATGGAAGACATATGGACAGTGGCTACTTTCAGAGCTGTGATGAATTATCTTCAAAATATTTCTGTCCTATTTCTATCTCGCTTTGTCTCTCTCTGACACACATACAAAATACTTTCCTGCCAGTCCATGTTTCAGTAGTCTGATGTCATCTTCAATTAGACAGTGCTCTGAGGACTGCTAGACCCAGTCCAACCATCTGTCTCCCTGAGGCCTGCTAGACCGAGTCCAACCCTTTGTCTCCCTGAGGCCTGCTAGACCCAGTCCAACCCTCTGTCTCCCTGAGGCCTGCTAGACCCAGTCCAACCCTTTGTCTCCCTGAGGCCTGCTAGACCCAGTCCAACCCTTTGTCTCCCTGAGGCCTGCTAGACCCAGTCCAACCCTCTGTCTCCCTGAGGCCTGCTAGACCCAGTCCAACCATATGTCTCCCTGAGGCCTGCTAGACCGAGTCCAACCCTTTGTCTCCCTGAGGCCTGCTGGACCGAGTCCAACCGTCTGTTTCCCTGAGGGCTAGATGATAGATACTGTGTACTTTGAAAGGCCAAGATGCTCTCAGCTGTTTGTGTAATGCTTGTCTGCCAACACACTATCTCTCTCTACCTCTGAAATGCATTAACGTACATTTCCTGGACCACAAAAAGGAGAGAAAATCATAATGTCGCTTTCCAGTGAAGTAAAGACGATTATAACTATTAATGTAATATATAAGTGCTGTCTCAACCAAGATCCTGTTTAAAACACGGGCCCTGTTTCTGTGTGTTCTGGGACATAGCCCTGTTTCCTTGTGTTCTGGGACGTAGCCCTGTTTCTTTATGTTCTGGAACGTAGCCATTTACATTTACATTTACATTTAAGTCATTTAGCAGACGCTCTTATCCAGAGCGACTTACAAATTGGTGCATTCACCTTATGACATCCAGTGGAACAGCCACTTTACAATAGTGCATCTAAATCTTTTAAGGGGGGTGAGAAGGATTACTTATCCTATCCTAGGTATTCCTTAAAGAGGTGGGGTTTCAGGTGTCTCCGGAAGGTGGTGATTGACTCCGCTGTCCTGGCGTCGTGAGGGAGTGTGTTCCACCATTGGGGAGCCAGAGCAGCGAACAGTTTTGACTGGGCTGAGCGGGAACTGTACTTCCTCAGTGGTAGGGAGGCGAGCAGGCCAGAGGTGGATGAACGCAGTGCCCTTGTTTGGGTGTAGGGCCTGATCAGAGCCTGGAGGTACTGAGGTGCCGTTCCCCTCACAGCTCCGTAGGCAAGCACCATGGTCTTGTAGCGGATGCGAGCTTCAACTGGAAGCCAGTGGAGAGAGCGGAGGAGCGGGGTGACGTGAGAGAACTTGGGAAGGTTGAACACCAGACGGGCTGCGGCGTTCTGAATGAGTTGTAGGGGTTTAATGGCACAGGCAGGGAGCCCAACCAACAGCGAGTTGCAGTAATCCAGACGGGAGATGACAAGTGCCTGGATTAGGACCTGCGCCGCTTCCTGTGTGAGGCAGGGTCGTACTCTGCGGATGTTGTAGAGCATGAACCTACAGGAACGGGCCACCGCCTTGATGTTAGTTGAGAACGACAGGGTGTTGTCCAGGATCACGCCAAGGTTCTTAGCGCTCTGGGAGGAGGACACAATGGAGTTGTCAACCGTGATGGCGAGATCATGGAACGGGCAGTCCTTCCCCGGGAGGAAGAGCAGCTCCGTCTTGCCGAGGTTCAGCTTGAGGTGGTGATCCGTCATCCACACTGATATGTCTGCCAGACATGCAGAGATGCGATTCACCACCTGGTCATCAGAAGGAGGAAAGGAGAAGATTAATTGTGTGTCGTCTGCATAGCAATGATAGGAGAGACCATGTGAGGTTATGACAGAGCCAAGTGACTTGGTGTATAGCGAGAATAGGAGAGGGCCTAGAACAGAGCCTGGGGGACACCAGTGGTGAGAGCGCGTGGTGAGGAGACAGATTCTCGCCACGCCACCTGGTAGGAGCGACCTGTCAGGTAGGACGCAATCCAAGCGTGGGCCGCGCCGGAGATGCCCAACTCGGAGAGGGTGGAGAGGAGGATCTGATGGTTCACAGTATCGAAGGCAGCCGATAGGTCTAGAAGGATGAGAGCAGAGGAGAGAGAGTTAGCTTTAGCGGTGCGGAGCGCCTCCGTGATACAGAGAAGAGCAGTCTCAGTTGAATGACTAGTCTTGAAACCTGACTGATTTGGATCAAGAAGGTCATTCTGAGAGAGATAGCGGGAGAGCTGGCCAAGGACGGCACGTTCAAGAGTTTTGGAGAGAAAAGAAAGAAGGGATACTGGTCTGTAGTTGTTGACATCGGAGGGATCGAGTGTAGGTTTTTTCAGAAGAGGTGCAACTCTCGCACTCTTGAAGACGGAAGGGACGTAGCCAGCGGTCAGGGATGAGTTGATGAGCGAGGTGAGGTAAGGGAGAAGGTCTCCGGAAATGGTCTGGAGAAGAGAGGAGGGGATAGGGTCGAGCGGGCAGGTTGTTGGGCGGCCGGCCGTCACAAGACGCGAGATTTCATCTGGAGAGAGAGGGGAGAAAGAGGTCAGAGCACCGGGTAGGGCAGTGTGAGCAGAACCAGCGGTGTCGTTTGACTTAGCAAACGAGGATCGGATGTCGTCGACCTTCTTTTCAAAATGGTTGACGAAGTCATCTGCAGAGAGGGAGGGGGAGGATTCAGGAGGGAGGAGAAGGTGGCAAAGAGCTTCCTAGGGTTAGAGGCAGATGCTTGGAATTTAGAGTGGTAGAAAGTGGCTTTAGCAGCAGAGACACAGGAGGAAAATGTAGAGAGGAGGGAGCGAAAGGATGCCAGGTCCGCAGGGAGGCGAGTTTTCCTCCATTTCCGCTCGGCTGCCCGGAGCCCTGTTCTGTGAGCTCGCAATGAGTCGTCGAGCCACGGAGCGGGAGGGGAGGACCGAGCCGGCCTGGAAGATAGGGGACATAGAGAGTCAAAGGATGCAGAAAGGGAGGAGGGAGGGTTGAGGAGGCAGAATCAGGAGATAGGTTGGAGAAGGTTTGAGCAGAGGGAAGAGATGATAGGATGGAAGAGGAGAGAGTAGCGGGGGAGAGAGAGCGAAGGTTGGGACGGCGCGATACCATCCGAGTAGGGGCAGTGTGGGAAGTGTTGGATGAGAGCGAGAGGGAAAAGGATACAAGGTAGTGGTCGGAGACTTGGAGGGGAGTTGCAATGAGGTTAGTGGAAGAACAGCATCTAGTAAAGATGAGGTCGAGCGTATTGCCTGCCTTGTGAGTAGGGGGGAAGGTGAGAGGGTGAGGTCAAAAGAGGAAAGGAGTGGAAAGAAGGAGGCAGAGAGGAATGAGTCAAAGG
Source organism: Oncorhynchus keta (assembly GCF_023373465.1). Classification (NCBI taxonomy): domain Eukaryota; kingdom Metazoa; phylum Chordata; class Actinopteri; order Salmoniformes; family Salmonidae; genus Oncorhynchus; species Oncorhynchus keta. Next base: position 1,619,531 of record NC_068439.1, on the reverse strand, counting down.
TAGACGTGGGGAGGTTAAAGTCGCCCAGAACTGTGAGAGGTGAGCCGTCCTCAGGAAAGGAGCTTATCAAGACATCAAGCTCATTGATGAACTCTCCGAGGGACCTGGAGGGCGATAAATGATAAGGATGTTAAGCTTGAAAGGGCTGGTAACTGTGACAGCATGAAATTCAAAGGAGGCGATAGACAGATGGGTAAGGGGAGAAAGAGAGAATGACCACTTGGGAGAGATGAGGATCCCTGCCCTGTTTCTTTGTGTTCTGGGACGTAGCCCTGTTTCTTTGTGTTCTGGAACGTAGCCCTGTTTCTTTGTGTTCTGGAACGTAGCCCTGTTTCTTTGTGTTCTGGGACGTAGCCCTGTTTCTTTGTGTTCTGGAACGTAGCCCTGTTTCTTTGTGTTCTGGAACGTAGCCCTGTTTCTTTGTGTTCTGGGACGTAGCCCTGTTTCTTTGTGTTCTGGAACGTAGCCCAGTTTCTTTGTGTTCTGGAACGTAGCCCTGTTTCTTTGTGTTCTGGGACGTAGCCCTGTTTCTTTATGTTCTGGAACGTAGCCCTGTTTCTGTGTGTTCTGGAACGTAGCCCTGTTTCTTTGTGTTCTGGAACGTAGCCCTGTTTCTTTGTGTTCTGGAACGTAGCCCTGTTTCTTTGTGATCTGGAACGTAGCCCTGTTTCTTTGTGTTCTGGAACGTAGCCCTGTTTCTTTGTGTTCTGGAACGTAGCCCTGTTTCTTTGTGTTCTGGAACGTAGCCCTGTTTCTGTGTGTTCTGGAACGTAGCCCTGTTTCTTTGTGTTCTGGAACGTAGCCCTGTTTCTTTGTGTTCTGGAACGTAGCCCTGTTTCTTTGTGTTCTGGAACGTAGCCCCGTTTCTTTGTGTTCTGGAACGTAGCCCTGTTTCTTTGTGTTCTGGAACGTAGCCCTGTTTCTTTGTGTTCTGGAACGTAGCCCTGTTTCTTTGTGTTCTGGAACGTAGCCCTGTTTCTTTGTGTTCTGGAACGTAGCCCTGTTTCTGTGTGTTCTGGAACGTAGCCCTGTTACTTTGTGTTCTGGAACGTAGCCCTGTTTCTTTGTGTTCTGGAACGTAGCCCTGTTTCTTTGTGTTCTGGAACGTAGCCCTGTTTCTTTGTGTTCTGGAACGTAGCCCTGTTTCTTTGTGTTCTGGAACGTAGCCCTGTCTTCCATTGATTTCACGTGTTAGTTACTCACCTGGTCTCATCAGCTCAGTGTCTTTGTGAGACACAGAGTAGGTGAACGGATGATCTACACATATGTGGTTCCCACCGTGAAGCATGGAGGAGGTGTGATGGCGTGGGGGTGCTTTGCTGGTGACACGGTCTGTGATTTATTTAGAATACAAGGAACACTTAACCAGCATGGCTACCACAGCATTCTGCAGCAATACGCCATAACATCTGGTTTGGGCATAGTGGGAATATAATTTGTTTTTCAACAGGACAATGACCCAACACACCTCCAGGCTGTGTAAGGGCTATTTGACCAAGAAGGAGAGTGATGGAGTGCTGCATCAGATGACCTGGCCTCCACAATCACCCGTCCTCAACCCAATTGAGATGGTTTGGGATGAGTTGGACCACAAGGTGAAGGAAAAGCAGCCAACAAGTGCTCAGAATATGTGGGAACTCCTTCAAGAATGTTGGAAAAGCATTCCAGTTGAAGGTGGTTGAGAGAATGCCAATAGTGTGTAAGGCTGACATCAAGGCAAAAGGTGTCTACTTTGAAGAATCTAAAATATATTTATTTTGATTTGGTTACTACATGATACCATGTGTTATTTCATAGTGTTGATGTCTTCACTATTATTGTACAATGTAGAAAATAGTAAAAATAAAGAAAAAACCCTTGAATGAGTAGGTGTGTCCAAACTATTGACTGGTACTGTATGTAGTGCACTACGAGGGCCTATACTCTGGTCTAAAGTAGTGCACTAGTTAAGGAATAGGGTGTCCAAACTATTGACTGGTACTGTATGTAGTGCACTACGAGGGCCTATACTCTGGTCTAAAGTAGTGCACTAGTTAAGGAATAGGGTGTCCAAACTATTGACTGGTACTGTATGTAGTGCACTACGAGGGCCTATACTCTGGTCTAAAGTAGTGCACTAGTTAAGGAATAGGGTGTCCAAACTATTGACTGGTACTGTATGTAGTGCACTACGAGGGCCTATACTCTGTTCTAAAGTAGTGCACTAGTTAAGGAATAGGGTGTCCAAACTATTGACTGGTACTGTATGTAGTGCACTACGAGGGCCTATACTCTGGTCTAAAGTAGTGCACTAGTTAAGGAATAGGGTGTCCAAACTATTGACTGGTACTGTATGTAGTGCACTACGAGGGCCTATACTCTGGTCTAAAGTAGTGCACTAGTTAAGGAATAGGGTGTCCAAACTATTGACTGGTACTGTATGTAGTGCACTACGAGGGCCTATACTCTGGTCTAAAGTAGTGCACTAGTTAAGGAATAGGGTGTCCAAACTATTGACTGGTACTGTATGTAGTGCACTACGAGGGCCTATACTCTGGTCTAAAGTAGTGCACTAGTTAAGGAATAGGGTGTCCAAACTATTGACTGGTACTGTATGTAGTGCACTACGAGGGCCTATACTCTGGTCTAAAGTAGTGCACTAGTTAAGGAATAGGGTGTCCAAACTATTGACTGGTACTGTATGTAGTGCACTACGAGGGCCTATACTCTGGTCTAAAGTAGTGCACTAGTTAAGGAATAGGGTGCCATTTTTGACACATCCTATGTGTTTCCACCAGGTCAATAACTAACAGTCAGAATGGAGTTGCCCTTCAACCCATGTATTATCATCAGACTAAAACATAACTACAGTTAGACCCCATTGGAGTACATATGGCTTCCTCCAAAACGTTGGCTAACTGGAAGCCAGGAGCAGAATGCAGGAAACCAAATTGTTAGCTACTTACCATACGAGAGAGTATGGTCCGATATCACCATCCATAACATAGAGAAACACTCCATATTCATTTGGACACAGTTGAGTGGGCCAATAACCATCACGAGACATCAGCTGTTGTGTTGTGCTCCAGTTGACAGACACTGTGGAGCTGAACATAACCATCACGAGACATCAGCTGTTGTGTTGTGCTCCAGTTGACAGACACTGTGGAGCTGAACATAACCATCACGAGACATCAGCTGTTGAGTTGTGCTCCAGTTGACAGACACTGTGGAGCTGAACATAACCATCACGAGACATCAGCTGTTGAGTTGTGCTCCAGTTGACAGACACTGTGGAGCTGAACATAACCATCACGAGACATCAGCTGTTGTGTTGTGCTCCAGTTGACCGACACTGTGGAGCTGAACATAACCATCACGAGACATCAGCTGTTGTGTTGTGCTCCAGTTGACAGACACTGTGGAGCTGAACATAACCCCAGACAGTTGACAGACACTGTGGAGCTGAACATAACCATCACGAGACATCAGCTGTTGAGTTGTGCTCCAGTTGACAGACACTGATTGAAAGATGGATGGATGCCCCCAGACTGGCAGGTTGCTTCTGCTGTTGTTGACTCTAATCACCCAGGGTCACAACTACAGGCGATGCACGCGCTAATACACACATCGCTAATACACACACAGTAACACTCTCTGTCCGGCCCCGGCCAAGTCCCCCATCTGTGACATATGTCAGTCCTAGTCTGTTGTCCCTTGGATAACGTCTCACTGTGTATGGCAGGCGCAGAGCACACGCACACATGCACGCACGCACACGCACGCACGCACGCACACACACGCGCGCACGCACGCACACACACACACACACACACACACACACACACACACACACACACACACACACACACACACACACTGTCTTGTAGAGCTAACATTGTGGGGACACACAATTCAGTCTCATTCAAAATCCTATTTTCCCTACCACTAAACCTTAAACCTAACCTTAACCCAAAACTTAACCCTAACCCTAAACCCTACTCTAGCTCCTAACTTTAACCCTATACCTAACCCTAGCTCCTAACCCTAAACCTAATTCTAACCTTAACCCTAAACCCCCAAGAAATACCATTTGACCTCGTGAGGACTTCTGGTCCCCACAAGAATAGTTAAACACGTCCACACACACTAATACTACACACACACACACTGTCACTATGGGGCGGCAGGTAGCCTAGTCGTTAGAGCGTTGGCCCAGTAACCGGAAGGTTGCTGGATAGAATCGCTGATCTGTCGTTCTGACCCGAGCATGGCAGTTAACCCACTGTTCCCCTGAACAAGGCAGTTAACCCACTGTTCCCTGAGCAAGGCAGTTAACCCACTGTTCCCTGAACAAGGCAGTTAACCCACTGTTCCCTGAGCAAGGCAGTTAACCCACTGTTCCCTGAACAAGGCAGTTAACCCACTGTTCCCCTGAGCAAGGCAGTTAACCCACTGTTCCCCTGAACAAGGCAGTTAACCCACTGTTCCCCTGAGCAAGGCAGTTAACCCACTGTTCCCTGGACAAGGCAGTTAACCCACTGTTCCCCCAAGCAAGGCAGTTAACCCACTGTTCCCCTGAGCAAGGCAGTTAACCCACTGTTCCCCTGAACAAGGCAGTTAACCCACTGTTCCCCTGAACAAGGCAGTTAACCCATTGTTCCCCTGATCAAGGCAGTTAACCCGCTGTTCCCCTGGACAAGGCAGTTAACCCACTGTTCCCCTGAACAAGGCAGTTAACCCACTGTTCCCCTGAACAAGGCAGTTAACCCATTGTTCCCCTGAACAAGGCAGTTAACCCATTGTTCCCCTGACAAGGCAGTTAACCCACTGTTCCCTGGACAAGGCAGTTAACCCACTGTTCCCCTGAACAAGGCAGTTAACCCATTGTTCCCTGATCAAGGCAGTTAACCCACTGTTCCCCTGGACAAGGCAGTTAACCCACTGTTCCCCTGGACAAGGCAGTTAACCCACTGTTCCCCTGACAAGGCAGTTAACCCACTGTTCCCCCTGAACAAGGCCCCACTGTTCCCCTGACAAGGCAGTTAACCCACTGTTCCCTGAACAAGGCAGTTAACCCATTGTTCCCTGAACAAGGCAGTTAACCCACTGTTCCCTGAACAAGGCAGTTAACCCCACTGTTCCCCTGAACAAGGCAGTTAACCCACTGTTCCCTGAACAAGGCAGTTAACCCACTGTTCCCCTGAACAAGGCAGTTAACCCACTGTTCCCCTGAACAAGGCAGTTAACCCACTGTTCCCTGGACAAGGCAGTTAACCCACTGTTCCCCTGGACAAGGCAGTTAACCCACTGTTCCCCTGGACAAGGCAGTTAACCCACTGTTCCCTGGATCAAGGCAGTTAACCCACTGTTCCCCTGAACGAGGCAGTTAACCCACTGTTCCCCTGAACGAGGCAGTTAACCCACTGTTCCCCTGAACAAGGCAGTTAACCCACTGTTCCCCTGAACAAGGCAGTTAACCCACTGTTCCCCTGAACAAGGCAGTTAACCCACTGTTCCCCTGATCAAGGCAGTTAACCCACTGTTCCCCTGATCAAGGCAGTTAACCCACTGTTCCCCTGATCAAGGCAGTTAACCCACTGTTCCCCTGGACAAGGCAGTTAACCCGCTGTTCCCCTGGACAAGGCAGTTAACCCACTGTTCCCCTGATCAAGGCAGTTAACCCACTGTTCCCTGGACAAGGCAGTTAACCCACTGTTCCCCTGGACAAGGCAGTTAACCCACTGTTCCCCTGATCAAGGCAGTTAACCCACTGTTCCCCTGGACAAGGCAGTTAACCCACTGTTCCCCTGGACAAGGCAGTTAACCCGCTGTTCCCCTGGACAAGGCAGTTAACCCACTGTTCCCCTGGACAAGGCAGTTAACCCACTGTTCCCCGGGTGCGGATGACGTGGATGTTGATCAAGGCAGCGACCCTCACCTCTCTGATTCAGAGGGGTTGGGTTATATGCAGAAGACATATTTCAGTTGAACAACTGACTAGGTATCCCCCCCTTTCCCTTTCCCCTCACCGTGGTAGAGAAGAGGAATGCCTGCGAACACAAAGCAGTAGCTAGCTGGGATCTGCGGGATCCACAGCTAATTGGTGTTTTAGTAATAACACCATCTGCCCTTCTTTAAGAACAGCAGAATAAACACAGACTCTCCCTCCAGAAAGACAGCAGCTACGGTCTCCTGAATACATCTAGTTCAACACAGACTCTCCCTCCAGAAAGACAGCAGCTACGGTCTCCTGAATACATCTAGTTCAACACAGACTCTCCCTCCAGAAAGACAGCAGCTACGGTCTCCTGAATACATCTAGTTCAACACAGACTCTCCCTCCAGAAAGACAGCAGCTACGGTCTCCTGAATACATCTAGTTCAACACAGACTCTCCCTCCAGAAAGACAGCAGCTACGGTCTCCTGAATACATCTAGTTCAACACAGACTCTCCCTCCAGAAAGACAGCAGCTACGGTCTCCTGAATACATCTAGTTCAACACAGACTCTCCCTCCAGAAAGACAGCAGCTACGGTCTCCTGAATACATCTAGTTCAACACAGACTCTCCCTCCAGAAAGACAGCAGCTACGGTCTCCTGAATACATCTAGTTCAACACAGACTCTCCTCCAGAAAGACAGCAGCTACGGTCTCCTGAATACATCTAGTTCAACACAGACTGTCCCTCCAGAAAGACAGCAGCTACGGTCTCCTGAATACATCTAGTTCAACACAGACTCTCCCTCCAGAAAGACAGCAGCTACGTCTACATCTAGTTCAACACAGACTCTCCTCTAGAAAGACAGCAGCTACGGTCTCCTGAATACATCTATTCAACACAGACTCTAGAAAGACAGCAGCTATTTATGTAGTTCAACACAGACTTCCCTCCAGAAAGACAGGTATAGACTCTAGGTCAACACAGACTCTCCCTCCAGAAAGACAGCAGCTAGGTATGATTTAGTTCAATCAGACTCTATCCAGAAAGACAGCAGCTACGGTCTCCTGAATACATCTAGTTCAACACAGACTCTCCCTCCAGAAAGACAGCAGATTTATAGTCAGGTATAGATCTGTAACACAGACTCTCCCTCCAGAAAGACAGCAGCTACGGTCTGAATACATCTAGTTCAACACAGACTCTCCCTCCAGAAAGACTGTACGGTGAATACATCTAGTAAACAGACTAGAAAGACAGCAGCTACGGTTTAATACATCTAGTTAACACAGACTCTCCCTCCAGAAAGACAGTAGTCTCCTGAATACATCTAGTTATGACTTTCCAGAAAGACAGCAGCTATCTCCTGACTGTAGTTCAACACAGACTCTCCCTCCAGAAAGACAGCAGCTACAGTCTCCTGAATTTATTCAACACAGACTATGAAAGACAGCAGCTAGGTCTCCTGAATACATCTAGTTCAACACAGACTCTCCCTCCAGAAAGACAGCATGATTTATAATCAGTTCAACACAGACTGTTCTATAGACTGTAGGTGAGAGAGGCAGATGTCTTTAGACATTAGACTAGATAATAGTCATTAGAATGACTAGATGTATTTATAATTTATAATCAGGTATAGACTGTAGGTGTAGTAAACTAGGTATGATTTATAGTCAGGTATAGACTGTAGGTGTAGTAAACTAGGTATGATTTATAATCAGGTATGGACTGTAGGTGTAGTGCCCTAGGTATGATTTATAGTCAGGTATAGACTGTAGGTGTAGTAAACTAGGTATGATTTATAGTCAGGTATAGACTGTAGGTGTAGTGCACTAGGTATGATTTATAATCAGGTATAGACTGTAGGTGTAGTGCACTAGGTATGATTTATAGTCAGGTATAGACTGTAGGTGTAGTAAACTAGGTATGATTTATAATCAGGTATGGACTGTAGGTGTAGTGCACTAGGTATGATTTATAGTCAGGTATAGACTGTAGGTGTAGTGCACTAGGTATGATTTATAATCAGGTATGGACTGTAGGTGTAGTGCACTAGGTATGATTTATAGTCAGGTATAGACTGTAGGTGTAGTGCACTAGGTATGATTTATAATCAGGTATAGACTGTAGGTGTATGATTTGATTTAATCAGGTATAGACTGTAGGTGTAGTAAACTAGGTATGATTTATAATCAGGTATAGACTGTAGGTGTAGTGCACTAGGTATGATTTATAGTCAGGTATAGACTGTAGGTGTCGTGCCCGAGGTATGATTTATAGTCAGGTATAGACTGTAGGTGTAGTGCACTAGGTATGATTTATAGTCAGGTATAGACTGTAGGTGTAGTGCACTAGGTATGATTTATAGTCAGGTATAGACTGTAGGTGTAGTGCACCAGGTATGATTTATAGTCAGGTATAGAAATCTCGACACAGCCATGCTACATCGCCCAAGCCCCATCTCTCAAAGCAGGGTCGAGAGAAATGAAAGAGGTTGACTGCCATCAACTGGACAACTGATGCAATTACAGCTACACACGATCAGCCATAGACGTTGTATCCAACAAGCCCAGTCCGACCTGGCTTGTATTTGTCATGGTGCTAAATGGAAACAAAGCTACCGACACCTACATCAGACCCCTTACCATTAATCTCAACAAAAACCCACGCTGATAATAGTCACCAGTCTGTGTGGACTCAAAGACCGTCTTAATCAGGGGAAGGAGTGTATCCAT